>NC_069501.1:372670478-372970478 GCF_027579735.1 Bombina bombina
GAGGAACAGGGACAGGGTTTTTACTCAAATCAGTTTGTGGTTCCCAAAAAAGAGGGAACCTTCAGACCAATTTTGGATCTAAAGATCTTAAACAAATTCCTCAGAGTTCCATCATTCAAGATGGAAACTATTCGTACCATCCTACCTATGATCCAGGAGGGTCAATATATTACCACAGTGGATTTAAAGGATGCTTATCTTCACATTCCGATAACAAAGATCATCATCGGTTTCTCAGGTTTGCCTTTCTAGACAGGCATTACCAGTTTGTAGCTTTTCCCTTTGGATTAGCTACAGCCCCAATAATCTTTACGAAGGTTCTAGGGTCACTTCTAGCGGTCCTAAGGCCGCGGGGCATAGCAGTGGCCCCTTATTTAGACGACATCCTGATACAGGCGTCAAACTTCCAAATTGCCAAGTCTCATACGGACGTAGTACTGGCATTTTTGAGATCGCATGGGTGGAAAGTGAACGAGGAAAAGAGTTCTCTATCCCCACTCACAAGAGTTTCCTTCCTAGGGACTCTGATAGATTCTGTAGAAATGAAAATTTCCCTGACGGAGTCCAGGTTATCAAAGCTTCTAAATTCCTGCCGTGTTCTTCATTCCATTCCGCGCCCTTCGGTGGCTCAGTGCATGGAAGTAATCGGCTTAATGGTAGCGGCAATGGAGATAGTGCCGTTTGCACTCCTACATCTCAGACTGCTGCAACTATGCATGCTCCGTCAGTGGAACGGGGATTATACAGATTTGTCCCCTCTACTAAATCTGGATCAAGAGACCAGGGATTCTATTCTCTGGTGGCTATCTCGGGTCCATCTGTCCAAAGGTATGACCTTTCGCAGGCCAGATTGGACAATTGTAACAACAGATTCCAGCCTTCTAGGTTGGGGTGCAGTCTGGAACTCGCTGAAGGCTCAGGGATCGTGGACTCAGGAGGAGACACTCCTTCCAATAAATATTCTGGAAGAGCGATATTCAATGCTCTTCAGGCTTGGCCTTAGTTAGCAACTCTGAGGTACATCAGATTTCAGTCGGACAACATCACAACTGTGGCTTACATCAACCATCAAGGGGGAACAAGAAGTTCCCTAGCGATGTTAGAAGTCTCAAAGATAATTCGCTGGGCAGAGACTCACTCTTGCCACCTATCAGCTATCCAAATCCCAGGTGTAGAGAACTGGGAGGCAGATTTTTTAAGTCGTCAGACTTTTCATCCGGGAGAGTGGGAACTCCATCCGGAGGTGTTTGCACAATTGATTCATCGTTGGGGCAAACCAGAACTGGATCTCATGGCATCTCGCCAGAACGCCAAGCTTCCTTGTTACGGATCCAGGTCCAGGGATCCCAAGGTTACGCTAATAGATCCTTTAGCAGCGCCCTGGTCCTTCAACCTGGCTTATGTGTTTCCACCGTTTCCTCTACTCCCTCGACTGATTGCCAAGGTCAAGCCGGAGAGAGCATCAGTGACTTTGATAGCGCCTGCGTGGCCACGCAGGACCTGGTATGCAGATCTGGTGGACATGTCATCCTTTCCACCATGGACTCTGCCTCTGAGACAGGACCTTCTATTTTAGGGTCCTTTCAACCATCCAAATCTAATTTCTCTGAGACTGACTGCCTGGAGATTGAACGCTTGATTTTATCAAAGCTTGGCTTCTCCGAGTCACTCATTGATACCTTAATACAGGCTCGAAAGCCTGTCACCAGGAAAATTTTACCATAAAATATGGCGTAAATATCTTTATTGGTGTGAATCCAAGGGTTACTCATGGAGTAAAGTCAGGATTCCCAGGATATTATCCTTTCTCCAAGAAGGTTTGGAAAAAGGATTGTCAGCTAGTTCCTTTAAAGGGACAGATTTCTGCTCTGTCTATTCTTTGCACAAGCATCTGGCAGATGTTCAGGCATTTTTGTCAGGCTTTATTTAGAATCAAGCCTGTGTTTAAACCTGTTGCTCCACCATGGAGCTTAAATTTGGTTCTTAAGGCTCTTCAAGGAGTTCCGTTTGAACCTCTTCATTCCATAGATATCAAACTTTTATCTTGGAAAGTTATTTTTTTGGTAGCTATTTCCTCGGCTCGCAGAGTCTCCAAGTTATCTGCCTTACAATGTGATTCTCCTTATCTGATTTTCCATACGGGTAAGGTAGTCCTACGTACCAAACCTGGGTTTTTACCTAAGGTGGTATCTAACAAGAATATCAATCAAGAGATTGTTGTTCCATCCTTGTGTCCTAATCCTTCTTCAAAAAAGGAACGTCTATTACACAATCTGGACATGGTTCGTGCTTTAAAGTTTTACTTACAAGCTACTAAAGATTTTCGAAAAACATCTGCTTTGTTTGTTGTCTACTCTGGACAGAGGAGAGGTCAAAAGGCTTCGGCAACCTCTTTCTTTTTGGCTAAAAAGCATAATCTGCTTAGCCTATGAGACTGCTGGCCAGCAGCCTCCTAAAAGGATTACAGCTCATTCTACTAGAGCTGTGGCTTCCACATGGGCCTTTAAATATGAGGCTTCTGTTGAACAGATTTGCAAGGCGGCGACTTGGTCTTCGCTTCATACTTTTTCAAAATTCTACAAATTTGATACTTTTGCTTCTTCGGAGGCTATTTTTGGGAGACAGGTTTTACAGGCAGTGGTACCTTCCGTTTAAGTACCTGCCTTGTCCCTCCCTTCATCCGTGTACTTTAGCTTTGGTATTGGTATCCCACAAGTAATGGATGATCCGTGGACTGGATACACCTTACAAGAGAAAACACAATTTATGCTTACCTGATAAATTTATTTCTCTTGTGGTGTATCCAGTCCACGGCCCGCCCTGTCATTTTAAGGCAGGTCATTTTTAAATTTAAACTACAGTCACCACTGCACCCTATGGTTTCTCCTTTCTCTGCGTGTTTTCGGTCGAATGACTGGATATGGCAGTTAGGGGAGGAGCTATATAACAGCTCTGCTGTGGGTGTCCTCTTGCAACTTCCTGTTGGGAATGAGAATATCCCACAAGTAATGGATGATCCGTGGACTGGATACACCACAAGAGAAATAAATTTATCAGGTAAGCATAAATTGTGTTTTTATGGGCAATGCCCATCCAAATGCCCTTTTCAGGGCAATGGGGAGCTTATGTTTTTTATATAGAATTTTATTTGGGGGGATGGTTGTGTGGGTGGTGGGTTTTACTGTTGGGGAGTGTTTGTATTTTTTATTTTTTTTTACAGGTAAAAGAGCTGATTACTTTGGGGCAATGCCCCGCAAAAGGCCCTTTTAAGGGCTATTGATAGTTTAGTTTAGGCTAGATTTTTTATTTTGGGGGGCTTTTTTATTTTGATAGGGCTCTTAGATTAGGTGTAATTAGTTTAAATATCTTGTAATTTGTTTTTTATTTTCTGTAATTTAGTGTGTTTTTTGTGATTTCTCTAATTTATTTATTGTTTTTTAATGTAGTTAATTTATTTAATTGTAGTGTAATGTTAGGTGTTAGTGTAACTTAGGTTAGGTTTTATTTTACAGGTAAATTTGTATTTATTTTATCTAGGTAGTTATTAAATAGTTAATAACTATTTAATAACTATTCTTCCTAGTTAAAATAAATACAAACTTGCCTGTCAAATAAAAGCTAAGCTAGCTACAATGTAACTATTAGTTATATTGTAGCTATCTTAGGGTTTATTTTATAGGTAAGTATTTAGTTTTAAATAGGAATTATTTAGTTAATGATAGGAATTTTATTTACATTTATTTAAATTATATTTAAGTTAGGGGGTGTTAGGGTTAGACTTAGGTTTAGGGGTTAATAAATTTAGAATAGTGGCAGTGACGTTGGGGGCGGCAGATTAGGGGTTAATAAGTATAGGTAGGTTGCCGCGACATTGGGGGCGGCAGATTAGGGGTTAATAAAAATATGTAAAAAAATGTAGGTGTCGGCGATGTTGGGGGCATCAGATTAGGGGTTATTAAGTATAATGTAGGTGGCGGCGATGTCCGGAGCGGCAGATTAGAGGTTAATAAATGTAGGAAGGTTGCGGCGATGTTAGGGACAGTAGATTAGGGGTTAATAATATTTAAATAGTGTTTGCGAGGCGGGAGTGCGGCGGTTTAGGGGTTAATATGTTTATTCTAGTGGCGGCGATGTCCAGAGCGGCAGATTAGGGGTTAAACATTTTATTTTAGTGTTTGGGATGCGGTAGGGCCTCGGTTTAGAGGGTTAATAGGTAGTTTATGGGTTTTAGTGTACTTTTTAGCACTTTAGTTATGAGTTTTATGCAATAGCGTTGTACCATAAAACTCTTAACTACTGACTTTTAAATGCGTTAGGACTCTTGACAGGATATGGTGTACCGCTCACTTTTTGGCCTCCCAGGACAGACTCGTAATACCAGCGCTATGGAAGTCCCATAGAAAAAAGACTTTACGAAGTTTACGTAAGTAGTTTTGCGGTAAGGCCAAAAAAGTGTGCGGTGCCCCTAAACCTGCAAGACTCGTAATACCAGAAGTAATAAAAAAGCAGCGTTAGCACCTGTTAACGCTGCTTTTTCATCTTACCGCAAAACTCGTAATCTAGCCGTCGGTTATTTAAATATCATAGTGTACCAAATAGACCTTGGTTAAAATTAAGAACCATAAGCAAATATGAAGGAAAAAAAAACAAAACAAAAAAAACAATAATACACATTTAAAGAGTATTTAAGAACCATGAGAGAAACAAAGGCCTAGATTTGGAGTTCGGCGTTAGCCGTGAAAACCAGCGTTAGAGGCTCCTAACGCGGGTTTCTTACGGACTCCGGTATTTAGAGTTCAGTTACCGACACTCAAAAATCACCTAACGCTCAAATTTCTACCGACACCTCAGAACCAGTAGTAAACATATACCGACAAAAAAACATCCACTAATCACAAAACAAATATTACACAAACTACACTTACACTCATACAAACACGACACTATATTTATTTTTCAGATTTAATAATTTTTCATCAAAATACAAAGGATTAAAGTTGCGAGATCTCGGGTGTTAGAAAAAAAACAACACAAATCCATTTTCCCATTGACTTACATTGACACACGGGAAAAGACCCTCATATACCTACATCTAACTAATAACATTATCACAAACATACACTCATCGATGCATACAAACAATATACACCACATGACATACACAAAATATTTATTTATCACAAAAAGAACACGATTTAGTTACTTTTTCACAAAAGCTCATGACGTCATTCACTTTACGAGGAAAACCAGTCTTAGAAAAAAAACAAGAACAAATTTTAGAGCCTCCATTGACTTCTATTGGGAAGACGTGCTCGTGCACGCGAAACCCTCATTTCCCTAACGCACGCAAATAGCGTAGACAGAAAAACTCCAAATACCAGCGCTAGAAAAGACATGATTTCATGCGTTAGACACAGCTATGATAAATAGATCAAGAAATGACTATTTCCCTATGGTGGATTTATGGATTTTACTGTTTGAATATTCACAACACCATTAAATTGTTTCAGACTTTTATATTACATCAACTACAAATCAACATCACTAGTAACAACATTTTTGTTTTAAAAATATTACATTTAAACGGACACAAAAATAATGTCAACTTTTCAGGATTCACAAACACTACACAATGGGAAACAATTTTCATTTACCTTTATTATTGCATTTCAGTTATTCAACTCATATGCTTGCAGCAACAGCATATCTACATAGGCTTAACACATGATCAGTCATGGATGCACATACATTACTTTTAACATTCACTCATACATGTGCATTCAAATGATGGGGGAAAAACACATTACATTCTCTCGAGGAATCACAAAACACAACATATGGATTTTACTGTACTTTTAACATCATGATTCCATCACCAGAAACCATTAGGAATTACGTACAACAAGAACATCATTACACCAGATTACAGATGTCACTTTATGGGAAGGAACAACAATGCCACACCGCTATATAGAGGTCAGCATATGTGGGACACAATCACAATATATACGTACATGTACATAACACGCATCACCCATCACGCAACCACAAAGCACACATTTAGATTTTATTCAGCACACAATAACAATGTAGTCAAATACAACAACACAATGAGGATTTCAGAACTACATAGGCAGGTTAATAATATCATGACGTCATTAGAAGATTCAACCATACACATCACAGATTCACCACTGTACCGCCCCTTTCTGAACTTTAACACTCAATACTACAATACAACATATACGTAAACAACAGTTTGGAACAGCATTATTAGGGCGATTTCAATGGGACAATTAATAAATATTGTCAGATCGCAAATCACTTATATATATAATACTACAGATGACAGCCGGAAGTTCTTCAGTATTAGTGCCATTTGAATGGGACGCATACAATATTGACATCTCGGCAATCACTTATATATACAATACTACAGATGACAGCCGGAAGTTATTCAGCATTAGTGCCATTTGAATGGGACGCATACAATATTGACATCTCGGCAATCACTTATATATACACAATACTACAGATGACAGCCGGAAGTTATTCAGTATTACTGCGATTTGAAAGGGACGCATACAATATTGACAACTCGGCAATCACTTATATATACACAATACTACAGATGACAGCCGGAAGTTATTCAGTATTACTGCGATTTGAAAGGGACGCATACAATATTGACAACTCGGCAATCACTTATATATACAATACTACAGATGGCAGACGGGAAGTTCGGAATTATTATTGCGATTTTAAAGGGACGCATACAGTATTGACAGCTCGGCAATCACTTATATATACAATACTACAGATGGCAGACGGGAATTTCGGAATTATTATTGCGATTTGAAAGGGACGCATACAATATTGACAGCTCGGCAATCACTTATATATACAATACTACAGATGGCAGACGGGAAGTTTGGAATTATTATTGCGATTTTAAAGGGACGCATACAATATTGACAGCTCGGCAATCACTTATATATACACAATACTACAGATGGCAGACGGGAAGTTCGGAAGAATTATTGCGATTTTAAAGGGACGCATACAATATTGACAGCTCGGAAATCACTTATATATACAATACTACAGATGGCAGATGTTACTTTATCGTTTACAAACAATATTGCAGCAACATTGATCGATCACATTCGATGCACATTATACACAACTATGCACTTTCATTCATGTTAGCCTGGACGTGTGCTTGTTACTATAAGATCGCGTTTAAGAAATATTGATTACGCATATGAACAAACATTACAAACATGCACTGTATGTGTGATATTTGACACTTTCACATTGAGATTCATTGTTTGAAAATAACATTTCAGCAAACAACAAATAAACGCCCACTGTGAAAGCATTCGCGCCGCTCACATACAAACAGGTGAATACAATCAGCAATCATTACAAACTCACTACCATTGGACTAATTGTACTATAAATCCCCCAAACAACATGGCCAATGCATCACTTGTGATCCACATCAGATCAAGTGCTTACCTTGTTACGCTGTTTTGAAAGATGGATGACGATGACATGGTAGACGCTGCTGGTGCTGCTATTGGCGAACTAGCTGTTTGTCGAATCAGGCAGCCTCGGCGGCTCAGACTGAGACGAAGGGGTCGTCTGGTTCGAGGTTCTCGTGTCTACAGGGTGAGACCCACCTTGGAAAACATGAGCGACTTTGAGGTTTATGATAAGTATCGGCTCGATCGCGAACAGCTCATTGGCCTTTATGATCTTCTTAAACCTCATTTGGAGCCACGTATAAGAATAAGGACTGCTGTTCCCGCCATGAGTAAGATGCTAAGCTGTCTATACGTCCTGGCCTCCAGGAGTTTTCAATCCGGAGAACTGTACATGCATGGCCTGGCTCAAGGTACATTCTCTGGGGTGTTTGATAACTTTCTGGACGCCATGGTACGTATCAGTAAGCAATACATAGGATTCCCACAGAATGATGGTGATTGGAGGCGCCTGAAGCGGGAATTCTTTGATATTGCTGAATTGCCCAATGTCTTGGGAGCCATAGATTGTACCCACATTGCGCTGCGTGCTCCAATTGATGACTCGCCCTTCAGAAATCGCAAACATTTTCATAGCCTCAACGTGCAGTATGTTTGTGACGCACAGATGAGGATTATGCATGTGTGTGCGAATTTTGGAGGGGCTTGTCATGATGCCCGCATCCTCTCTCTGTCGTCCTTGTGGAGACAGTTTGAGGAAAGACAAATGCTCCCTGGTTATCTCGTTGGTGAGTATTTGTGCACAACATGGTTAATTAGTTTGACAATTGCCACTGTAGTTTTAAAATGTTAGCGTAATGTTCAGCTATAGGATGCAATTTAACCATATATTTTCCCCCCGCTAATGTCTACTTTTAGTTCAATGCAGATATGTAGCATGTGTTACCTTAAATGCTCAGATAGAGAATGTAATGTAACCATGTAGTTAGCATTTTACACAAGGCTTGATTTAGGAGAAATACGCATATGTAGCATGTCTTAGCTGAAATGCGAAGATATTAGCTAATGCAATTTAACCCTGTCATTGTCTCTTTCCGCAAATGTCTTTTAGTTCAATGCAGATATGTAGCATGTCTTACCTTAAATGCTCAGATAGAGAATGTAATGTAACCATGTAGTTAGCATTTTACACAAGGCTTGATTTAGGAGAAATACGCATATGTAGCATGTCTTAGCTGAAATGGGAAGATATTAGCTAATGCAATTTAACCATGTCATTGTCTCTTTCCGCAAATGTCTTTTAGTTCAATGCAGATATGTAGCATGTCTTACCTTAAATGCTCAGATAGAGAATGTAATGTAACCATGTAGTTAGCATTTTACACAAGGCTTGATTTAGGAGAAATACGCATATGTAGCATGTCTTAGCTGAAATGGGAAGATATTAGCTAATGCAATTTAACCATGTCATTGTCTCTTTCAGCAAATGTCTTTTAGTTCAATGCAGATATGTAGCATGTCTTACCTTAAATGCTCAGATAGAGAATGTAATGTAACCATGTAGTTAGCATTTTACACAAGGCTTGATTTAGGAGAAATACGCATATGTAGCATGTCTTAGCTGAAATGGGAAGATAGAGAATAATATTGAACTAGATATTTTAAAGTTAAAATAAACATTTGTTAATGGATTATCGTGTACAAAACTTTTTATTGTACTACAAATACTATTTTGAGGATTCTGTTGGAATTATGTTCTGTTCATAATTTATAGGTGATTCTGGGTACATGAGCCGGCCTTGGCTCATTACCCCCTTGCGTAGCCCGACTGATGTGTCTGAGGAGCGCTACAATAGGGCTCATAAGAGAACCAGGGCGGTGGTTGAACGGATGTTCGGGCTCCTGAAGATGAGGTTCAGGTGCCTGGACAGGTCGGGAGGAGCCCTCCAGTACAACCCAAAGAAGGTGGCTAAGATCGTTGTAGCCTGTAGCGTCCTGCATAATATTGCACAGCGGGCTGGGATGCTGCAGGCCGTCCGGCCGGACAGAAACCTCCTCAGAGATGAGGAGGATGATCCTGTTCTAGAGGGGCCATTCCTGGACGAGGGGCTCAATGTCAGAGCAGACATCATCTACCGCAACTTTAGACGGTAAAGAATAGAAGTTAGACTGGAGTATTATCAATAGATGTGAACTCTAGGGAAATGACAAGTAGAGAATTGTGCAAACATGTTAGGATTGTTCATCAAATGCTAAAAATGTGTTTCATTTATTAATATAGGTGATGCTCTGGCCATTGGGTCCTGTAGCGAGTCTTTGCCACCTGGTTTTTAAAGAGGACATCAGCTGGTAAGTATAAATGTCTGGACTGTTGCTGGCATGAATTGTACACAAATACATCATATGGCATACATTTTATAAACTAGTATTTAGTTTACACATTACTTAAAATGAAAATACTCAGAAAGGGATCCTCTAGCATGACTATGGTTCAATGTCACACATTAGAGGTTTGTTCTGCTCAATATGACTCATCTTCACACTTGATAGAACATAACACAAGATGCTACACAGTAAGCTAGTGACAGAAATTTCTTATGAAATGGGGGGTGGGAGAGGGCTACAGAAATGATTCACACACTTGTAGTAATTTTGAATAAACTTTTTATGCCATTAGGGAGCTGACTTAATCTAAAGACTGAAAGGGAAGAATTAGAAGCCTGACAGTGAAGATTGCCCAGACTGACAGTGGAAAAAGCCAAGATTGAAATTGAAGTATACCAATGGGATCATGTCTGGCATTATCTTTCAAATCTGCTGACCTTGAAAACCATACAAAGACATGTTCACATGGTAAGTGCCAACTATTTGATAGAATAAGGCTGTTGAGGCATCTTATTGGAGACACTTAGATGATTTGCAAATTTTTAGATGGTATTTCACAGTCCTCTATTTTTGAAATGATGAATAAGACACCTATTGAAGATCAACTTTTTACCCCTGAATTGACTTTCAAAGACCATGCATTATCCAGGTTGGTGTACCAATGCATGCTAGTTAAGAATCACAGGAAGAATGTTGAATATTAGTAGCTTACATACATTAGTCATATTTAGTTCTTAATTAGATATTTAGGGATCACAATCAGACACTTAGATGAATTTCTAATTTTTAGATGGGATTTCAGTCCTCTATTTTTGAAATGATGAATAAGACACCTATTGAAGATCAACTGTTTACCCCTGAATTGATTTTCAAAGACCATGCATTATCCAGGTTGGTGTACCAATGCATGCTAGTTAAGAATCACAGGAAGAATGTTGATTATTGGTAGCTTACATACATTAGTCATACATATTTCATCATTAGATATTTAGGGATCACAATCATAAAAAGGAATACATATTATAGTTGATATAGAGGTATTTGAATGGACATGAAATATGACATTTATGTTCAACATATATATTATTGAAATGTGATATACATTTTTATGTATAATTAGAAAATCAGATTTTTTTTTATTTTATTACACAATATAATGTTTTTTGTTTTTTTTTTAAATATAATTAATAAATATCTTTAAAAATGTTGAACAAAGTTAGAGCATAGACACAAGATGATTGTAAATGTATTTTATGAATCTTTGACTACGTGTGTATTAACTTTTTTAAAAAAAAAATGTTTTACATTTCAGATTGGCATCTGATGACTTCCAGGAATATTTTTTTCTTTTTGGTTCAGAAACTATTAAATTTTAAAATGGTAATAATAAACATTTTAGTATTAAATACACTCTTTGGAACAGATTATAATAAATATCCATATAATCTGTCAATAAAAAACAATTTGACTCCCATGACTGGTAGTTGTCTATTTGACAAGCACATGCATAAGATCAAATAATGCATTAATTGTGGAAAATCCACTGATTCCGAGAATATTACATTAAACTATCTTTTTTAACATTCATTGGGGAGTGAGATCCATCGATGCTTTTCTTTTGAAATTATTAGATGTTAAAATAATTTCGGATATGTAGTCAATTTCTCAAAAATTATTTGTTTTCACTTTTAAGAAGGGGAAGTGGTTCAATTACATTAAAGTGACAGTGTTGTTGAATGTAAAATTAATTTTATAAGATCTTGTATCTTCCTTAGGTATCTCAAAACATTATTTGCTAAATTATTTTAATTTTTACATTTATAAATGGTAGGTCATTTAACTTGATATTTTTCACAAGCTAGTTATTGGATGGCAGGTTAATCGATTTGATTTTCTAGTGGAGTCATTTAACTATAGTTAATAATATTATGTAGTTTTTAAAATCTTACCTCTTGGGTTAGACATCACATATCTATATATAATTTTCATTCCCCTTTAGTTTATTTTGACAATGTTAAATCAACATTACAAATGTTTTTGTCCTTAAAGGGACATTCACAAAGTATATTGTGTATTGATTTTTAAATAATTCATAAAAGAATTTAAACATATTTAGAAAGTACTATAGAATTACATTCAGTCTTTAAATATACTTTGAAAAAA
The DNA here is from genome assembly GCF_027579735.1 of Bombina bombina. Taxonomy (NCBI): domain Eukaryota; kingdom Metazoa; phylum Chordata; class Amphibia; order Anura; family Bombinatoridae; genus Bombina; species Bombina bombina. Next base: position 372,682,514 of record NC_069501.1, read on the forward strand.
AACACATCAATGCACATATCTTAGTCAATTACATAAGGTATCTATGTGCAGCCAACAATCAGCATCAAAATAGCCTATGTAGATATGTATTTCATCCAAAAATATATATAATTACAATCTAATGATTGAATACCAAAACATATTAAGTTGTTCAAATATTATAATCTTATCCAAAATGCATACATAACATATAGCTTAATGTCCCTCTAAGCTGAAGACTCCGAAATACCTCCTTTACAATATATATTTCAGTCAGTGTGTAAAACAATCCAGAAGTTAATCTAAATTTGATATACTCATATGTTATACTAATTTATCAAAAGGAAGGTGCCTAGGTTTCTGATATTTCAAGCATTATTGTGAAATGTTTATTTAAAGGGACATGAACTAAAAATATAGTTAAAGGGAGACAGTTAAAAAATTAATTATTTATACATTCTGAATGAGTATTCTATTTTAAGCCACTTTAAAAATTGTCTCATATTATGAATGCTCCTTGTGATGTTGCTATCATTACTTTAAAAATAATGCATAAAATAGATAATTTATTTGCTTCAGTACTCTGGACTGAACTTGTTTTTTTGTGGTGGATTAATTTATCCAACAATCATCAAGGACAACCCAGGTTTTTTGAAACAATTGTCCATAATCTCAAATATCATTATTGATTTGCAAAGAAAGATAACAAGATAATTGTTAACATTTGAGAATCGGATTAAATTATAACGTTGATTAACATTTCATGCTCAATCTGAATCACCAACGCTAAATTTGTTTGGACAGTGTCCCTTTAAGAGATTTAAAGAGTGTATTTACTTCTCTTCCTATCTTGACATACTTTGCTTGAAAAGCATATCGAGATAGGCTCAGTAGATGAAGATTGGTGGATGCACAGAGATGCCTTATGTGATTGTCTCAACCATGTGCATTTAAATTTCTTCTGTTGAGGATATCTAAATACTAAGATAAATTGATTTACATTTTAAAGTCTAAACAATCTTCTATCTCTACAGATCATTTGATACAATTGTTTGTTTGTAATGTCTATTTAAAAAATAAAGACGCCATTGCACAATAACATATATGAGCACTTCAGACAAATACAAGCTCGAGGTTTATTTACTAATAACAAACAAACCTGTAGTTTAACATTTATAAACAGATTATCCAAGTTACTGACCTTATAACCTGAATTTGAACATTCAGAAATATTGCGTGGGAAACGCATCTTGAAACACCAGATTAGCATCTTTAAACATTAGAGTCTAATGTCACGCAATAGCACACAATCAATGTGTATTATGAAATACATTTAATAGAGCAATATCAATACTTCACAATAAATCAATAAATGGATTTTATGAACAATAAAGACATACAATATTAAATGTGTATTTGTATTAAAGAAACAGACCGTTATTAAACCGAGAAATGTCTACAACATTTAATAATGTGACAGTATTAGATGTTAAAGAGAATTTAATCATTAATATTTAACGGATCACGGATATTAAATCTGCGTCACACATATCCGCATGACAGGCCCATGAGTTACAAATAAGTCTACATGAAAAATGAAGTAACAGCACCACCATGAGGTATGTGTAAGGAAGTTACTAAGATATGAAACATTAAGGAACGGCCAATCAGAGTTCATCACACAAACACAACTTGAGTCAGGATGGTCTCACAGACATTCTAACAATATTTCAAACTTTTATCCAATCAGATGTACAGATAACTTGTCCCATGGTGCATCTCATGTTTACTTCACCATATAAAAGTCCATTACATGTTGCCATCTTTGTCAGTTCTCTAATGCCTGCAGGCAGTATATCTGATTATTTATAAAAAAAAGATCTACAACCCAGCAGGCATGTCAGCTCCCAGGTTCACCAAGGAGGAGAGCGCTGCACTGGTCCACGCCGTCAAGGACTTTTATCCCCAGCTGTTTGGGAACAAGAGGAGGTTGACAGATGCGCCTGTTAAGAAGGCCCTCTGGGAGTCTATCACCAATGCGGTTAGATTGGTGTGTGACGTCCAGAGGACCCAGGATCAGATCATGAGGAGATTCGGAAATATGAGGTTGCGGTTAACAAAAAAAGTCAACCTCATAAGGGACTGGGTACAAGCCTGTAAAAGAGGTGGCAAAAGAGAGGCCCAGCGGAAACTGTACCTACTCCCTTATGAGGTGACTTTATGCGAGCTCCTCAATCTCCGGGATCTGAAAGTCCTGACGCGGGGGCCAGGGCAGCTGCTTCTCCGTCCGGTGGCCTGGGAGGAGATGGAGAATCTGAACCAGGTAATTATCCAACTTCATATAATATCTTATTATTTTTTTTTTAATCAAAAAATGTGTATATAGTCAGATACTAAACCTATACAGATCTCACAACATACACTACATATGATGTTTAGATATCTGATTTTAGATTAGTGACACATGAAATAGGAATGATGTTTCTTGCGCTCTACAGAATATGCGTCACAGAGGGAAAATGGAATTTCGCATACACGTTAACATGGCTTTGCTGTAAGTGGCATTGCTTTATACATGTTGGTCAAATGACGGATGCGTAATTCCGCTTTGAATCATTGCGCAATGATCGCGAAAATGGAATTGCGCATACACGTTAACATGGCTTTGCTGTAAGTGGCATTGCTTTATACATGTTGGTCAAATGACGGATGCGTAATTCCGCTTTGAATCATTGCGCAATGATCGCGAAAATGTAATTGCGCATACACGTTAACATGGCTTTGCTGTAAGTGGCATTGCTTTATACATGTTGGTCAAATGACGGATGCGTAATTCCTCTTTGAATCATTGCGCAATGATCGCGAACATGGAATTGCGCATACACGTTAACATGGCTTTGCTGTAAGTGGCATTGCTTTATACATGTTGGTCAAAATGAAATGTTAATTATTATATATGTGAAGAATACAGTATTCTTATTTTCAATATTATACATAATAAAAAAAGAAGAATCCAAATAAATTATAACATATGCCCATCAATTGATGAGAATGAAATAACACCAAAAAATAATTAAAGCTACAGTAAACAACACAACTGATTGAAAATAAGAATACAGGATATATTTATCATGAATTGAATTGAGGAAACAATTAACTCATGGGACTACCAAAGGATTAATAGTTTTAAATTGATTTGCTAATAATGTAAAGATTTTAAACATGGCATGATTTGTATTAATGATATGCAATCCTCATTTAATATATTAAAGATATGGATGTTGCTGCTGGATCCTTAAGGCAGGGCTTGTCACAGTATGGTATGTCTCATTTTAATTGACATTTGTCTTAGAAACATGGACAGAACATTACATACTAAATCCACATTGTTCAATATTTATATGTAATGTCCCTTTAATAGATGAAAATTAAAAAATTCTTCGGATATCCTTAAATAACATATTAGATTTGAATTGCATGCTCAATCCCATTCATTACATCAACATATGGAGTAGAGAATTCATTAACACCAACATTGTCAAATCAATATAAGTTTATATTAAAGGGATACTGATCTACAATTATTAATGTTGTCATTCAGATAGAGTATGCAATATTAATAAACATTTAAATATAATACTATCATCATATGTGAAATATTCTATTGCTAAATGTATTTTAAAATCAAGAATGTACGTTTATCTGCATCTCAATTTTGGTTGACCAACCTGGGTTTTTATTGATGATTGGTGGATACCTTCAACAAACAATATTTATTGAATACAATATTGCTTATCTGCCTTTAAGATTAAAATGTAGCAACATTCAAATTATAATAGGAGTCAATGTTAAATCATTTTGAACAGTTTGAACAGAGAAATCAATGATTTAAATAAATCATGTCAGTGTCCCTTTAATAAACAATAGATTCATTCATCTTTACATTCTTTGGATTAAACAATATTGATATACAATTCACATATTCACTGTTGGAGTTACTTTATAGATATCAGCATACTCTAACAGCACCATCATTACATATTTGTACTAATCAATTTGGTTTTGTATTGTGATAAATATGTGTTGTGTCCTAAACAAGATTACTGTACATTGCACAAATGGCTCGATGTGCCACATGTGTTTGTTTAGATTTGTCAACAGCTGTTCTTCAAAATGTGAACATTGATCAATGTGTATATTTAGATATGCAATAGCATCGTATGAGATGAGTTTGATGTCTAATATAGTCTGAAATTAAACATATGTTCAATACATCATTTTTAACAGAATCCCCTTGATTCAATCAAGCATTTTTTGGTTTAATGACTGCTCTATTCTTCACATTTTCAAGTTGATTAATCTTAAAATTCGATACAGATGTGATTTAGTGATATCCCAAATGTGTTTACTAATATATATCTATATCATTCATAGAGAGAGTTGGTGTGGGGAGCCCACAGGAATCCAGCAGTGACACAGAGCCACCTTTGCAGTCTCCTGGTAAGTCCATTGACTCATTTATATGTCATTGAAGGTGTATTGGTAATCAATATTATGAGCATGATTCTGATGAAGCATAACATTTGAAACAAACATATAATTTTCTCTTCTGATTATATATTAATTTTCTTTAATATTGAAAGATTAATAATTAAAACTTTATTAGTCTACACATTTGTTATTCAGAAGATGTATAGCATATGTTTGTTTCCATGTTCATTTTTGACAACAGTCATAAAGTGATACACACATGAGAAATCTTAAATGTTCTATGTACTATGCTTTTATGATTTTTAAATTAATACAAACAATACATCGAAAATATGAATCATTGAGAATAACAAATCTAATGTAATTTGTATGCTCCATCAAAATGAAATCATAACTTTGGGTGTGTATATCTTTAATGCAACATTGATGTGTGTCTTTGAACAACAGTAACATATGTTATAATATCTGTTCTTAACGTGTACACAACATGTTATGTTTTACAGAGATTGGTTTAACATATGTGACGGAGGAGGAAGAGGCTGCCTTGGAGTCTAATGGTATGTGAAATATATCTATCATGTTTCCAACATGTTGCTTTTTTTAAAATCATTTCATTGAAGACATTCAAAGTCTACAGCTTTTGCACTTTAAAAAGGAATATTATTTGTCTGTTCAAATACACTACTGCCCCCTTTCTATATCAGGCAGCATGAAAATATTATTTTTTTAAAAAATGTATAATTCATGCCATCATTATGTCACATGCATATTCCAGGCCAAAACACAATAATAATGTTATAATTGTACAGACAGTAATTGATATTCATCTGAGTGCCTATATGCATACCATATCCTCATTTCATAATTGTTTACAAATTCAAAAACACATCTAAGTATATTGAAAACATAATCAATTTGAAATGCGATGATTTGATTTCATGATGTATGAGATGTTAATATATATTTTTTAAATTTTCAGATGGATCCGCCACTTCTGGTCATCTGGTTTCTGCCCAGGCCCAGACCCCTGCCCATGCCCAGACCACTGCCCATGCCCAGACTCCTGCCCATGCCCAGACCCCTGCCGGCCCTTCCCATTTATCATTTCCTGCCCCTCCCAAAAAACGCCCCTACAACCCCCTTCGCCGCTCTCCCCATATTATGGCCCGTACAGCTTCACAGACCCCAACTCCCCACTCCCCAGCTGTACGGCCTACCCCGGAGCAGCAGCTCATCCCTCCCCAAGCCAATCCCATCCCTCCCCAACCCAATCCCATCCCTCCCCCCTGTCTCAATCTTCATTGTCCTGGGTGTCGGATTGTCCTTCCCAGGCACAGCTGTAAGTATCATTCAAAATCAACATTATAAGATACTTAAAGGTACACTGAAGGTAAATATTTTCTATTGTGATTCAAATAGAGCATGCAATGTTAATCAAATTTATAATTTACTACTCTTATGAATTATTCTTCATTCTCTTGCTATCTTTATTGAAACAAAGAAATGCCTATAATTAATTTTAAATAGAAAATAATTGTGGACATAATTTCTTTATTGTTGGATGAATGTATCCATCAACCAGCAGGGACAAACAAAGTTGATAAACAAATATGGCCTGCCCTAAAAACCGACATTCTTGCATTCAAAAAATAGCTATAGAATTCAAACATTTAAAGAATATGTGTAATTTTTAAATATTTGTAATGTCATGCTCTATCTGAATCAGTCAATTAAATATTTAGGTTCAGTGTCCCTTTAATTTGATATCACTACATATACCAATCACCACTACTTGGATCCAACAATTTATGTACAAATGTTTATACATTATCTCTTGTCTAACCCAGTGGGAATGTAATTTCTTCAGGTTGCTATGTTTACACAGCTTGTCCTCAATGCCAAAATGTTTAAGGATAGGTGTGCCTACCACAGTATAATTAAAATATTTAAATTGCTAATGTAAGTACAATGTAAATCCTTTAACAAGATTTGATACACTCAAGCTGTATAAGTGGATCATCGAAAACCAATTAAAGGGGACAACATGTTTGAGTAAACTGTCCCTTTAATGATTTTGGTCTGTCTGAATAACATATTTCATGTGTAAAGAATCAATTTAAACTAATTGATGTAAATAATGATTTGTCTTTATGATGACAATGTATCTTTGCTTATTTTTTCGTCTGTTGTGTAATTATCCTTAATATTTAATTTATTCTTTATTTTAGGCTGTGACTCAGCATGGCTCATGCTAGAAGGTATAGCAAGAGCAGAGCAGGCCGTGTTGAGGAACGCAGCTGTCCTGAGAGGGATGAACGACACCATGCAGGCCCAGCTCCGGGTTCAGGACTTGACTCTGCGTGAAATCATGCGATTAAGTTCAAGGCCTGAATCTGGAGCTGGACATGCACAGGACGATGAAGAGGATGACCAGTAAGTGGAGGATCTGGAGATGCTCCAAGGTGGCAGATAAGAATCCTCCGTCCACATGTTTATGTTTTTTTTATTGTTGCCATTTGGCCTTTTTCAAAGTTTATTGTTGTGCCTGTTGCACTCTTTTACCTTGTCATATGTCTCCAATGGGGCTATGGTGGCCCTTGGCAACTCTCTTCATGGACTGTGATGCACTCTTTTACCTTGTCATATGTCTCCAATGGGGCTATAGTGGCCCTTGGCAACTCTCTTCATGGACTGTGATGCACTGTGTTACCTTGTCATATGTCTCCAATGGGGCTATGCTGGCCCTTGGTAACTCTCTTCATGGACTGTGATGCACTCTTTTACCTTGTCATATGTCTCCAATGGGGCTATGGTGGCCCTTGGCAACTCTCTTCATGGACTGTGATGCACTGTGTTACCTTGTCATATGTCTCCAATGGGGCTATAGTGGCCCTTGGCAACTCTCTTCATGGACTGTGATGCACTGTGTTACCTTGTCATATGTCTCCAATGGGGCTATGGTGGCCCTTGGCAACTCTCTTCATGGACTGTGATGCACTGTGTTACCTTGTCATATGTCTCCAATGGGGCTATGCTGGCCCTTGGCAACTCTCTTCATGGACTGTGATGCACTGTGTTACCTTGTCATATGTCTCCAATGGGGCTATGGTGGCCCTTGGCAATTCTCTTCATGGACTGTGATGCACTGTGTTACCTTGTCATATGTCTCCAATGGGGCTATTGTGGCCCTTGGCAACTCTCTTCATGGACTGTGATGCACTGTGTTACCTTGTCATATGTCTCCAATGGGGCTATGGTGGCCCTTGGCAACTCTCTTCATGGACTGTGATGCACTGTGTTGCCTTGTCATATGTCTCCAATGGGGCTATGGTGGCCCTTGGCAACTCTCTTCATGGACTGTGATGCACTGTGTTGCCTTGTCATATGTCTCCAATGGGGCTATGGTGGCCCTTGGCAACTCTCTTCATGGACTGTGATGCACTGTGTTACCTTGTCATATGTCTCCAATGGGGCTATGGTGGCCCTTGGCAACTCTCTTCATGGACTGTAATGCACTGTGTTACCTTGTCATATGTCTCCAATGGGGCTATGGTGGCCCTTGGCAACTCTCTTCATGGACTGTGATGCACTGTGTTACCTTGTCATATGTCTCCAATGGGGCTATGGTGGCCCTTGGCAACTCTCTTCATGGACTGTGATGCACTGTGTTACCTTGTCATATGTCTCCAATGGGGCTATGGTGGCCCTTGGCAACTCTCTTCATGGACTGTGATGCACTGTGTTACCTTGTCATATGTCTCCAATGGGGCTATGGTGGCCCTTGGCAACTCTCTTCATGGACTGTGATGCACTGTGTTACCTTGTCATATGTCTCCAATGGGGCTATGGTGGCCCTTGGCAACTCTCTTCATGGACTGTGATGCACTGTGTTACCTTGTCATATGTCTCCAATGGGGCTATGGTGGCCCTTGGCAACTCTCTTCATGGACTGTGATGCACTCTGTTACCTTGTCATATGTCTCCAATGGAACTATGCTGGCCCTTGGCAACTCTCTTCATGGACTGTGATGCACTCTGTTACCTTGTCATATGGCTCAAATATTCCTTATTTTTACAAGATTATTTCTAAACGTTGTTGATGTTTTCTTACATACTAATAAAAGACATGTCATTGCACGATTCTTTGTCCTCATTCTTCATGTTATTTTTTGAAAGCTCTAGTTTATCTTGTTGATCCTTAAAGGGACCTACCAAAAATAATTTTTTATAAAAAATCATATATGTAAGACAATTGTAAATGACTTTAAGATTAACATCTCGAATGTAATCTTATTATTTGTCTTTATATATTTTTCTCTTAGCTTTATCATTGCATGATTATGATTAGCATAGTAATTGTTTTATATATGTATATATAGATTATTTGTGTATATATGTATATTTCAATTTTCACATCCATGTGTGTATTTAGAAACTCTGCATGAATTGATGCACCTTTAACAAATGATCTGAGGATTGATACAATGATATAATCCCTGTAAAGTGTTCATTTTATTGAAATAGTATTGTCTATGTGTATCCTCTTTTTAAAAACAAAATCATGTCCCTTTAAGTGATGGTGAGCACAATTGTTAATGAATGTATTTCCATTTCTAAAGCGTTTTTGTCCTTTTTACATGAACAAGGACATATAATCTTATTAATAAACAATCTTATTGTAATGTTGACAGCACATGTATTTCATTTTCAATTCTATCTTATTGTAAAAGTGTAACCAAATAAATCTCTGTGTGTAATGCAAATATTTTAGATGATGAATATTTTTTAACAAATATGTTAACAAAATACTTCTCCTCCCATATATGGCTATAGGTAGGCTGACCATATTTAAACTTGAATAAATGACACGTTTAATCAATCCATGTATCATTATTGTTATTCCAAAACAATCAAAACATATATTAAAACATCAATGGCATATGTATTTCTCATGTGTATCTTTTAAATGTTAAAGATATACACCATAGCTATAGTTCAAGGGACAGTCAAGTCCGAAAAGATGATTCATGATTTGGTGACATTCCTAGATAGCAATCTAGACACATACTAGTTCCTAAAATCTAAATACGTTTCTTAGTGATATGCCAAGCTGTCAACTGAGTCCTTGTATTGGCTGCGGTTTTTCAGCGATTTCGGATGCGCCATGTTGCTTAAGACGTCACCTGCCAGGCTGTCCAATGATTCCTTGTATTGACTGACGTTCTTACGTGATCAAGAATGTGCCTTTTATTGGATGGCGTTCTTACGTGATCAAGGAAGCGCCATGTTAAGACGTCACATGCAAAGGTAAAAAAACGTCTGATTGGATTACGTAGTCCCGCAATATTTGTTTGTGCACGTTAAAAACGTTTGTGACTGCAGCCAATTTTAAAAACCTGGCAAATATGTATTATTTGCATCATGTTACATTGTTGACCCGTAGCTGATAAAGACCACCACATTCTCTTTTGCTGGATGTCTGGTTGAATAAACGAACGAAAGCAAAATGTTTTCATGCATATGATATTTCGAGGCAAGTGCAAATCTCTATAGTCCATGTTGTTTAATATGTTTGTCAACAATGTTCCTTTTTCAGAAAAATTACTGTTGTGTTTAATGTTAAAGATATCTAATTAATAAATATGCGCTATTGTGTTAGAATAAAGTAATCAATATGCATTTAGCTTTATCATATGCTAAATATATGATGCCGACTTCTTCTAAATGTAATTTCGTTGTATATTTTATTAAAGGTTCATTAGACACTCACATTATAAATGAAATCTTTTAATTTGGTCTCTAGTTAGATAGTCCATTGTTTAACAAATACACGTTTCATTTTGCTTCTGTTCAAATAAAATGTAATTAATTATCAGACTCCTCGCCAAGCCTCTAAGTTTCATGTGAGTACCATCTCCAGCTTTCTCCTGTTTTGTGTATGATGGTGTTTTGTCTTGTTTTACAGTTGTAATGGGGGTTCATCTATATTTTCAATAGAGCTAACCCAATTTTCTTTGAAAGTGTTTGAAGCTTTGTAATATTGATATCAGTATATGTTAATCTTGTTGTTTGTAGTAGTGTCTATTACATACAGTTCTGTTAAAAATATAGTATACTGTCCCTTTAATTCAAATGTTGATTTTTGCATCATGTATGAGTTCCACATTGTTTAATCTTCAAATATATTATTGTTAGCATATTTTCACCCCCCACTCCTAAAAGGACTTTAAACCATATTCATTGTTCAAACAAATGTCTTTCTAAAAAAAAATTAACACAATAATGTCTGTTTAAGAAAATAGACTTTATTTAACACGTCAATATAAATCTGATTTCAATATTTATTTTTTGAACAAGTACATGTAGATATACCAACAAGCTTCAAATATGTGTTGGCATATGTAATTTTGTTAAAGGGACAGTTTAGAAAACAATGTTTTGCATTATTCTAAAAGTCAATTTTGTAATATCAATGATATCAAATGTTTCTCACCAATTAATCATTTGTCTGTGTTTATTTAAATTTGCTAGCTAAACCTATGAGGTTCGTGTGCTCATTTCTTCGAGCTTGAAGAGTGCATGTAATCATTATACAATTTGACCACTAGAGGGCATTTGGATAGCATTTGTATATGTAAAACCTTGTGCTCATACAGCATATTATTTACCATGTATTGATCATTGATATCTAAAATGTTGTTATGTCAGAACAACAAATAAGTGGTCATTTTTCCTAGTCATAGATACAAGGTTAAGCACATAAGTCACACTTATTTCTCCATGTTTTGTTGTTTCCAACTTGATAATGCGTAATACAGTGTTTTCTTTGTAATCAATAATTTTCTGACTGTCCCTTTAAGCTGTGTTATTGGCATTCAAACAGTAATATGCCATCATGGATAATTGTAATGGTAATTTTGTTTGCGATTCGGGAAACAGTTTGGACATCACATCACAGAAACCAATCAATATCATGAACAAGGATAGGTATGTGATGATGTGGTTTTCACACACTTATAACCCACACTCTGCAAACAATCTGCCTCCATGGACCCGGTCCCATAGAAGTAGATTATATACAGAGTGTGGTCCACAAGTGTATGAAAACCACATCATCACATACCTATCCATTGCACATTAAATAAAAAAAAACATTAAAGATGAAAATAAATACTTCCTCTTCCTTCCCCTCTTCCCACAGGGCTGAGGCTCTGGGAGGGGCAACTGCCGACTCCGAAGAGTTCTCCTTGGAGATGTTGTGGGAAGAGTGGAAGGAAGAGTACTGGGATGACCAAGGTGAGGAGGAGAAGATGGCTGAGGAGGAGAAGATGGCTGAGGAGGAGGAGATGGCTGAGGAGGAGGAGATGGCTGAAGAGGAGGAGATGGCTGAAGAGGAGGAGATGGCTGAAGAGGAGGAGATGGCTGAAGAGGAGGAGATGGCTGAAGAGGAGGAGATGGCTGAAGAGGAGGAGATGGCTGAAGAGGAGGAGATGGCCCGGCAGGAGGAGATGGGCCGGCAGGAGGAGATGGCCCGGCAGGAGGAGATGGCCCAGCAGCAGGAGGCCCAGCAGCAGGAGGCGGACCAGGAGGTAGACCAGCATGCGCCTCCCGGAAAAAAATGAACATCTCTTGGTGCAGATTAATGATTCGGTTTTGGCCTTGTTCGATTCTATTAAGTATGTTTATTATTTGGTTTTGGCCTTCAATTATTTGATTTTGTCCATCAAGAATTCGAGTTCGGCCTTCGATATTTTGTATCCGGGAGTTACGCATCTGGTCTATGTAGTCCAGTAGAACCCGCACCTCCGCTATTTCCTCTTGTTGTGCTTGGCGGGGTACCCGTGCACGGCGGTGTGCGGGTCCTTGAGGGTCCTCTGGTTCCGCGGGCTCCTCCTCTGCTTCCGGGGCCTCTTCATCAGCTTCCGTGCGCTCTTCGTCACGGGGGGCCTCTTCCCTCCGAAGTGGAAATTCCTCCCCACCACTCTCATCCCGGGGAGATGGATGAGGCTGTGTTTCTTGTGCTGCCTCCTCCCCAGACTCTGTATATTTAAAAAAAAAAAAAAAAAATGTATATATTAGCATATTTGCAAATCAAGCTTTAAATGACTTAGCTTACGATACAATTACAAATGCAGAATCATTAATCCACTTTGAAATCTAACAAACAATCAATACGATTTCCGCATTTTCAAAACCGTGTTTGTGATATCTCTGGTCAATCTGAATGTTTTCGCGTTTGTTTTCAGTCTGTTTAAATGCACACCTAACCTATAGCCTAGATACTGATGTAACCGCAAAGTAATTGAATGCGTGTAAACAACGTTATAGCATTAATCTGATCCTTAAAGGGACATGAAACCCAATGTTTTATCTTTCATGATTTAGAAGCATACATTTATTATAAACTTTCTAATGTACTTTTCTTATCTAATTAGCTTCATTCTCTGGATATTCTTTGCTGAAAAGCATATCTAAATATGCTTATAAGATGCTGATTGTTAGCTGAATATAGCTGCCTCCTGTGATTGTTTCACCGTGTGCATGGCTATTTCTTCATTAAAATATATCTCAAGAATGATTCAAATTAGGTAATATAAGTACATTTGAATGTTTTGTCAAATTGTATTCGCTACCTCAATCATGAAAGTAAAGGTTTGCGTATAGTGTCCCTTGAAATACATTCGTATGTGAATTTATTGTTCAATGAGCTTACCGTCAGATGAGAGTGGCAGGTTCCCGGTATCAATTCCTCCGATACCGACTACTTCCACCTCGGAGATGCTGGGCCGCAACATTTCCTCCCATCGGCAGTACTCTATTTCCAGGGCAGGTCCGCCACCGGTTCCTGCGGCATGTCGGGCCTCCAGGCTTAACTTTTTCTTGAGATCCATCTTACAGTCCCGGTAGCGATGTTTTATCGAATCCAGATCTCTGTTCCGGCCACCCACTGCATTGACTGCATTTCTTATCTCATTCCAGAGCCTCCTCTTGTCAGTCGGGGTAGTCTTCTGGTGCTGCAGCCTCCTATACCTGGCCATATAGGCCTCTACGAGGGCCTCCTTCTCCTCCATCGAAAACCTCGCCTCCCTAGTCGCCTTGGCCTTCCCCTGTGACGATGCCCTCTGTTTCCCGGACTGTGAAGCCCTACTCTGTCCGCCACTGGGCTCAGCCACTTGTTCATCTTGAACCAAGTGGCTGGGTCCACCCACCGCTTCCTCCCCCCTCTACCTCTCCCCTGCCTGGCCTCCATCTGTTCCCTAAACTAAACCCCAAATAATCAAACAAAAAGTGAGTGTGATGAAATGAAAGGGGGTCAAAATAAAGAACTAAAAAGACAAAAAAAGTGCTGAAAGTGTGAGAGGGATGTAAAAAAACAAAGAGGGTAAGGAGTATTTAAATAAACCAAAAGAAGAAGACTAAAAGGAGGATATGTAAACTAAATGTAACTAGGGGATGGGTATGGGATGGGTATGGGGTATGGGATAAGAGTAAATGGGATGAAAGGGAATGGGACTACAGGGAATGGGGTATGGAGTGTAGTATGAGGGGGTAGGGGGTATGGAGTGTATGTAGTGTTATTGATAAGTGTATGTATGTATTGAATGTGTTTGCGTGTAAATGTGTTACGTGTACAGAAAAATCACTCGCTCGCTAACTCACACTACTACTAATTCTCACTAACACACTACTACTAATTCTCACTAACAAACACTCCCACTAACTCTCACTAACTACCACTAACAGACGCTCCCACTAACAACTCTCACTAACAACTCCCACTAACTCTCTCACGCTCCCACTAACAGACTCTCTCCCACTCCCACTAACTCACTCACGATAACACTAACAACTGACTCTCTCACGCTAACACTAACTCACTCACAATAATGCACCAACTCTCTAATCTTAAACCTCCAATCTCCAAAGACCCACCAGCAACACAGTCAAAGAAGCCCTGCTTGTGTGGTGCTTATATACCCTGTGTAAATGTTTAATGATGTACCAATTTCCGTTGTAAATTGTGTTCAGGTGTGCTTTATTAGCAATTAATATTAGTGCAATGTGTATTAGTTGTGTGAATTTGCGCATGCTCATTTGGAGTTAGTATTTGTGGAATGTGTAGAATGCGATGATGTCATAGTGGTCGTTTTCTCTAACATTGTCCAATAGTATTCTTTTTAAATGTGAATTTGCGATGGTGTGTTATTAGTGAAGTGTTGTATATGTATGTTTGTCCTAATATATAGTGATATTGAATGCGATTATTTTTCTAGTGTATGTATATATTTTTTATTCCATGTTGTTATTTTGCGAATTTCCGCATCACAGTATATGCGTATTCCCCGTATTAAATTTTATTAAAAATCCCCCCGCTTGTGAATGTGTAATGCTTGTGTGCTTTGTTGATTGATTGTTGTTGTGACATTTGCGGCGTGTTATTGTTGTGCATGATGTGGTATGCGTCATATGACCGAGCTGTGCGTATTCTCGCGAGATCGAGTGTTAGGTGAAAAAAGCAATTTTTTTCCTTTCCCATTGATCTCTATGGGAGACTGTCTAACGCGGGCAGTATTCCGCGTGTGACATACACGCGTTAGGAGCATCGTTAGATGGTCTTTTTTGAACTCTAAATACCGGAGTCAAACAATGCCGTGCGTTAGACATAAAACACGCGTGGCGTTAGCAACCCATCTACCGCCGAACTCCAAATCTAGCCGAAAGAAAACAAAAAACAAAACACATAATAATAAATATTAGAAAGTATTAATAGGCGTGCATACAGTAAAAAAAGTAGGCAAGACGAGTAGGCATAACAATATATATTTATCATCAACAGTTCCTCTGTAGTTTGTTTTGTTAAAGAATGAAGAATGTCAGGTAATAAAGTTATCAGTGGATGGGGGCGGAGTCTGGCCGTGCTGATGAATGGCCGCTGGAGTCTAATGCTCCGTGCTAGTGCGTGACTTCTATGCATAGATTGAGGGATGGAAGTCGCTCTTTTTGACCCAAACTGACATGTTAAGATCCTCAACATGTCAACTTCAGAACTGTTTCACTCCGGACACTGATATGGCGTTTTTATACTCAGCTGTGTCCTCTCACCCCATCTTGGCTGGAAATTAACCAGAGCTTCTAATGGACATTCATACTTACCGATACAACGGAGAATGAGGTATAAAACTTGCCGAGAACAACATAAATATCCTGCTTTGTTTGCCATGTGCTGCTGGGAGCCATTTTACTCACCTCTCTTGCTGACTCTGATGCATACTGTGTGATGCTGCTCATTTCCTGCACTTCCTTTTATGGCCAGACTGGTGTACATCATCCGTGTGAGACAGGATGCAGTCTCAGAATTGTGATGTCATTACTTATTATTTAAAGGACTTCTGTTCAGTATGCTTTGCTCTTGCGTTGTCTCAGACCTGTTTGTGAGAGCTCCTGTGTATTACCTGGCTGTCTGACGTCCCTCCTGGTTCCTGATCCCTGGCTTGTTCCTGACTCTGCTATTCTCCTTGTTCCTGATTCCGGCTCGTCTGACTACTCACTTTGGCTCCTGACTCGGCTCGTCTGACTACCAGCTCTGGTTTTGATTCCTGGCTTGTTATTTGACTTGTGGACTTTTTATTATTTTTTGCTATTAATAATGGTGTGGTTATTTTTGCACTTCTCGTCTCAGTCTGATTCATGGCATCCTGACACTGTTACATTTAATGATTTTAAGCAATATTTACAAGGCCTCTTCAAGTTCCTACTTCAAGACCCACAAACACCAGATATAGAGATGGACAGAGCTCATAGAGACCTCAGCCTTCCCCAAGTTCTCCACCCAGAGACGTTATTTTGAAATGTTTGCGTTTCACTGACAAAGCGAGGGTCTGGCAGCAAGCTAGAAAATCCCAAATTATTTATTACCTGGACCATCAGCTTCAAGTATACCTTGACGTAAGTCCTGTTACAGTACAGAAACGTAAGGATGTCCGATTCATCACCAAAGTGTTACAAGAACAGTCCATAAAATATAGATGGGCTTCCCATTTAGTCTGCACATCTCGCACAAAGGACAGTCTTATAACTACAAATCTTCTGAAGATCTGGAAGTGATCTCAAAAGCACTGAACATTACATTCCACGTACCTCAAATTTCAGATGTCTCGCTAAAGGGCATTACTTCTGAGACCTCTCTTTCAAGCAAGACCAGAAACACGGGCTGGGTGAAAGTTTTTTTATAAGAGAAGCAAAGCTAAACCTGCTTTACTTAATGAGGGACTAAACACTAATGCCATGACCTGAATGCCTAGCTACTTATCTGATTGGGTGAGATCTTTTCATTTGTTTTTTTTTGTTGTTTTTTTTATTTCCAACCTTAGGTTATTTATCTGCTTAGGAATAAGGTTCTAATTAACTATATTCGTAGCCATAGACTATCTTATATAACCTAACACCATTGTTGTCTGAGAGACATTTATATGGGTGAGGCTGTTTGCTTTACAAATCAAGTTATGTAGCAGTAATTTTACTTATACAATATGTTTATTATATTTTAGATTCATGTCCATTTACTATGGGTTGTGATAATTGCTAGTCATCAATAATTGACTTCCTCCTGTTTTTCCTTAAAAACACGATATGAAGTCCGCACTGAGCATTTCCTCAACCTGCTGTCATGACACATTTGAAAGCCAATTACAATACTAGAATGGCATAACAGGTATGTCCAATCACTCTATGAGGAGGGTCTTATAGACTCATAAATATTTCGCTACAGCAGCGGCTTGCAACCCCTCTGAGGAAGCGGGGTTTTTTTCGAAACGTGCGTCAGGGGTCCTCTCTTTTTTTAACCTGCTCACCCTTGTTGTTCCCAATATTAGATTGTTACTTGGTTACTTCCAGCGGTATATTTATAATTAATTGTAAAAGTAATTAGCCCTCCGATTGTAAGGGCTTAGCCGTTATATTGCCATATATACTGCTGGTTAGAATATTATCCTAATTTACCATAATGGTGGTTCAACTTGAGTGATGTGTTTTTAATCTATCAGTCTCAGCTATAGCGTGTGTGGTTTAACTTACTTTTTGCTTAATAAACTTTAGTGTATGACTGAATGTTTTTTTAATTTTAAACACAATATTTCTTTTTGCGCATATTGGGCTTAGCTCTAGTATATAACACAGATTTAAGTTTCCTATCCATTTTTGTAAACTATTTACAATTACCTTGTTAGTTCTGCTGTCATGACATATGACTTGTTTATTGTTCATTGTTTTTATTGTTATTGTTCTTTATTTTTTGTTTATTGTCAGCAGGGCCGGCGCTCCCACTAGGCAAGCTAGGCTATGCACTGCCGCATAGGGTGCAGCGTCCACGACCCGGGTTCCCCAACTTGCAGCCTGCTACAACTATGTCAGAGTCAGCAGCCGGCAGGTCTGGAATGGGCTGAAAAAAAAGTAAGTGAAATTGTCAAACTGGGTGCTGTCAAATGCTGGGTGCCGCCAATATCTATGGATTGTGTATCCAATCCACCTTAAGGCAGCCGTTATCCCTGAGTTACCACCTTAAGCAGCACAGGCTGATGGCCTCACTCCCTGGCACCAGGCTCAGTAAAAAAGCGGCAAGAGTGGGGTGTGCAGCTGAGTACTGGTGGGGATATGCAGTCGGTCACTACACACAGGCGTCCCGGTGACTTGTGTGGCTGCAGCCTGCAGGGATATGAGGCATCAGAGAGGATGATCACTCTTTTGCGACTTTCAAGACACACAATCAAGGTAAGACAACGGACAGAGCTGTAGAAGTGCAAAGTACTATGTAAGGACTCTGTAACATCAATATTGCTGGGCTTGATGAAGCAATAGGGTGCACTTTTATCCAGAACCCCTGTTTAAGTATTAACCCTTGTAGTGTCAAATGGGCTGATGCAGCACCTAACTGAAACAAGCATTTTGGATATACCAAGCATTTTTTTATAGGGCGTTTGAAGACTTCACAAACAAATAAAATAGATCTGATTATCAGCAGCTTTATGTTACATGAATATGTGATTTGGGGAAGCAGACTATTGCAGTATATTCCAGGTGTATATACTATAAGGTGACCAGATTTTTAAAATGAAATCCGGGACATTTTTTTTTTTTATTTGGCAAATGGTAAAAACTATTTTATTAGCGTATTTTCCTCAAATTATATATGCAGTGTGTTTGGTATGTGTTTATGGAGTGATTGCATGATATATATGTTATTTCTCACATTTCGGCCCTGAGATAAAAAAAAAAATACTTCTTAGAATTTTTAGGGATATGAGTACCAAAATGTTAAGAACATAAGATAGAGAAAAAAACGTTTCAAAGCATATTTTGTATTTTATTCTTACCAAAGTATTCTGGTTCAACAATAACAATATAAATTAACAATTAAGAATAATAATTAAAAACTTGAAAAACAGTATTGTGGTCCCCCCACCAAAAATCAGTTTTCTTTTAACAATACTTATCTCATGTGTATCCCGGCCTTTCTTCAGACATTTGTATTAACTTACATATTTCTCAGAGGAATGAATCTGCCTGAGAATATTTTTGTTCTTGGAGATTTTCTCCACAAATTCTAAACAGGACAATTTAATGTTATTTTTCACGATGAGAATTGCTTTGATAGTTTCCACACAAAATCGTGATTTCTCAGCAGTCCATATGTCATTCATGAGTGAGAAAACTCTTTCCACTGTAGCATTGCTGCTTGGCAGACAGAGAACTACTTCAGCTAATTTTTTAAGGTTAGCATGGGGTACCTCCATTCTGGTAAAATGCGTCATAACTGCATCCCACTTGCTGGCTACCGACACTGCTGATGCATTCCATACAGGTATTTGCTCTTTTAGGAATTCATTAAGAAAAGTCACTTCATCAAACAAAGCATCTTGATCGACTGATACATTTGGACATTTTGTGTTCAGAAGTTCAACAGCCTTCTCAATATCAGACCTTGCAGGCACTCTCTTCAAAAGCAAGCATTGAAGGTCTTCAAGGTCATCTATATGTTTTCCCCAAGCATGTAAATATTGGACTGAATCGTCAAAAAAGAGTGAGCAACTTTTAAAGTAGGAAGCTTGTGCTAAAACCCCATCTCTTTCTAGCTCCTTGATTTGTTGTCTTACCATTACTGGCACAAAGTCTTCCTCATGTCTAGCAGACAGCTCTTTTTAAGAGTGTTGAGGATCACAGCTGATTCCATGGCGCAGCAATCTTGCCCCTCCAGTGATTTTATTGTGTCATGGAAAAGTATACTTGTGGATGAAACTGAGCCAAAATCCCATTGTAGGGTCTTCAAATATCTTCCTAAGGACAACTGGACACTTTTCTTCAGACAGAAAAAATGACTTCAGTGGCTCATAGAGCATAAGAATTCTTTCCAAAGCAGGTAACATTGAGAGCCACCTTACATTGCTGTGCCCAAGAATATTTTGATATTCTTGCCCCACAAACTCACAAAAACTTTTCAGTCTTTCAACACGAACAGTGAATATATGAAAATATCCAAAAATCTTGTTAAGAATATATTTAACATCCACTGGGATTGTATATAGGGCAGTTCGTGCACAATTGTGGACAATATGAGCTGGACATCCAAGACCTATAACTTTTCGTTGAAGGGCTTCTCTAACTTTAGTGTGCACATTTTCTCTCCCTTGCCTCCGTAGTCCACCAAAGTTTGTGTTTGTATTGACGGCAGAGAAGGCCACAACTTTATTTTCCAGGTGGAATTGTTTTTATAATTTCTATCAGCTCACCTGAAATAAGTTCAGCTGTTTCACCTGTCAGTGCCACAAAATCAAGAAGTTTTGTCTCCACAGAAGTGTTTTCCTCTTGTACCTTGAAGTAGCGAACCACAATAGGCAGCAACTTCATATGACCAGGATTTGAAGCATCTACCGAAAGTGCTACAAAATCAACATTCTCAAGGTCATGTTTGAGCTCATCTGTTGACCAAGGAGCAAATACGTTTGTGACAATTGCTTCACACTTCGTTTGTGCACAGCAAAATTTAGGATTGACTGGTGTATTTATTTATTTTTTATATAATGACAGATCAACCTATGAGATTTGGGATATTGCGAGAAAAATATTATATAATTTTATATATATATATATATATATATATATATATATATATATATATATATATATATATATATATATATATATATATATATATATAAGCCGTGATAAAAATGGAGGGCCAAAAAGGCATAAAAAAACCAGGAAGGAAAATAGCTAAGTAGAAACCAGGAGGAAGGAAAAAAGAGAAAGTTAATAACAAAGGAAGAAAAGATTTTATAGAAAGGTGCAATTAGCTGAGATAAAAATGTGAGTACGCTACAGTAACATGGAAAAAATAAATGAGAAATATAAAAAAGGAGGTAGTGAGATGTAAAATGCGAGGAACAGACCGTGAGAGACAGAATTAATTTTCTATGCTCTCTCCTCTCTGCCCTGTGGGTACCACAATTTTAATGCCACTTTTCCCCAGAGACATTTTAAAGGCATGCTTTTCTCACTCAGCATACTGGAGTAACACCCCAAGAAAAGACCAGTGTACATGTTGTGCAGAGCCCCATAAAAATTGAAGATGAAAGTAAATTGGAAAGTTGTTTAAAATTGCATGCCCTATCTGAATCATGAAAGTTTATTTTTGACTAGACTGTCCCTTTAATCTCATATCATAGAGATTTAGCAGACTTTCTATTTTAATAAAAATTACAGTGTCACTATATACAGTAGGGCTCAGACCATCTCACAGACTGTGGGCACAGGGCACCTCCTTTTGCAGACGTAATCTGATTCACGTATTTTTTTCTGTGTTAAATGTAAAAAAAATAAGATGTATCAAATGCACTTTTTTTTGGGGGGGGTAGGGGGGCCCTTCTTAGTTTCTTGCGCCTGGGCCCTGTGGTTTCTAGTTATGCCTCTGCTTCAAACCAATTCTGCATAATTGTTTCCAAGTGTATGATGAAGCTATGATAAGAATATAACGGCTAGATTTAGAGTTTTGCGGCCAAAGGGGTGCGTTAGCTACGCATGTTTCCCCCCCCCCCCCCCCGCACCTTTTAAATAAAGCTGGTATTTAGAGTTCTCTGAAGGGCTGGGTTAGGCTCCAAAAAGGGAGCGTACAGGCATATTTACCGCCACTTCAACTCTCAATATCAGCGTTGCTTACGGTAGCGGCTAGCTGGAAAAACGTGCTTGTGCACGATTCCCCCATAGGAAACAATGGGGCAGTTTGGGCTGAAAAAAACCTAACACCTGCAAAAAAGCAGCGTTCAGCTCCTAACGCAGCCCCATTGTTTCCTATGGGGAAACAGTTTCTAAGTCTGCACCTAACACTCTAACATGTACCCAGAGTCTAAATATCCCTAACCTTACACTTATTAACCCCTAATCTGCCGACTCCGCTATCGCTGACTCCTGCATATTATTATTAACCCCTAATCTGCCGCTCCGGACACCGCCGCCACCTACATTATAGCTATGTACCCCTAATCTGCTGCCCACAACATGGCCGACACCTATATTATATTTATTAACCCTTAATCTGCCCCCCCCAACGTCGCCGCTACCTTACCTACACTTATTAACCCCTAATCTGCCGACCGGACCTCACCGCCACTATAATAAATGTATTAACCCCTAAACCGCCTCACTCCCGCCTCGCAAACCCTATAATGAATTTTATTAACCCCTAATCTGCCCTCCCTAACATCGCCGACACCTAACTTCAAGTATTAACCCCTAATCTGCCGACCGGACCTTCAAGTTCAATTGGATTGGCTGATCCAATCAGATTGAGCTCACATTCTATTGGCTGTTCCGATCAGCCAATAGAATGCGAGCTCAATCTGATTGGATCAGCCAATCCGATCAAACTTGAATCTGATTGGCTGATTGAATCAGCCAATCAGATTTTTCCTACCTTAATTCCGATTGGCTGATAGAATCCTATCAGCCAATCGGAATTCGAGGGACGCCATCTTGGATGACGTCATTTAAAGGAACCTTCATTCGCTGTTAGGACGTCGTTAGAAGAGGATGGATCCGCGCCGGCTGCTTCAAGATGGACCCGCTCCGCTCCGGATGGAAGAAGATAGAATATGCCGTCTGGATGAAGACTTCCGACACTCTGGAGGACCTCTTCCGGCCGGATAGGATGAAGACTTCGGACCCTCTTCTGGACGGATCGGATGGTACCCGGCTGGGTGAAGACAAGGTAGGAAGATCTTCAGGGGCTTAGTGTTAGGTTTTTTTAAGGGGGGTTTGGGTGGGTTAGATTAGGGGTATGTGGGTGGTGGGTTGTAATGTTGGGGGGGGTATTGTATGTTTTGTTTAAAGGCAAAAGAGCTGATTTCTTTGGGGCATGCCCCGCAAAAAGCCCTTTTAACTTTTTATTTTAGAATAGGGTAGGGCATTTTTTTATTTTGGGGGGCTTTGTTATTTTTTAGGGGGCTTAGAGCAGGTGTATTTAGTTTAAAATTCTTGTAATCTTTTTTTATTTTTTGTAATTTAGTGTTTGTTTTTTGTTGTAATTTAGTTTAGTTGATTTAATTGTAGGTAATTGTAGGTAGTTTAGTTAACTAATTTATTGATAGTGTAGTGTTAGGTTTAATTGTAACTTAGGTTAGGATTTATTTTACAGGTAATTTTGTAATTATTTTAACTAGGTAGCTATTAAATAGTAAATAACTATTTAATAGCTATTGTACCTGGTTAAAATAAATACAAAGTTGCCTGTAAAATAAATATAAATCCTAAAATAGCTACAATGTAATTATTATTTATATTGTAGCTATATTAGGGTTTATTTTACAGGTAAGTATTTAGCTTTAAATAGGATTAATTGTTTTAATAAGAAATAATTTATTTCTTTAGAAAAAAAAATATATTTAACTTAGGGGGTGTTAGGGTTAGGGTTAGACTTAGCTTTAGGGGTTAATACATTTATTAGAGTAGCGGCGAGGTCTGGTCGGCAGATTAGGGATTAATATTTGAAGTTAGGTGTCGCAGATGTTAGGGAGGGCAGATTAGGGGTTAATAAAATTTATTATAGGGTTTGCGAGGCGGGAGTGAGGCAGTTTAGGGGTTAATACATTTATTAGAGTAGCGGCGAGGTCCGGTCGGCAGATTTGGAGTTAATAAGTGTAGGTAGGTAGCGGCGACGTGGGGGGGGCAGATTAGGGGTTAATAAATATTATGTAGGTGTCGGCGGTGTTAGGGGCAGCAGATTAGGGGTTTATAGGGATAATGTAGGTGGCGGCGGTGTCCGGTTGGCAGATTAGGGGTTAAAAAAAATTATTAGAGTGGCGGCGATGTGGGGGGACCTCGGTTTAGGGGTACATAGGTAGTTTATGGGTGTTAGTGTACTTTAGAGCACAGTAGTTAAGAGCTTTATAAACTGGCGTTAGCCCATAAAGCTCTTAACTCCTGACTTTTTTCTGCGGCTGGAGTCTTGTCGGTAGAGGGTCTACCGCTCACTTCAGCCAAGACTCTAAATACCGGCGTTATGAAGATCCCATTGAAAAGATAGGATACGCAATTGGCGTAAGGCGATCTGCGGTATGGAAAAGTCGCGGCTGGAAAGTGAGCGTTAGACCCTTTCCTGCCTGACTCTAAATTCCAGCGGGCGGTAAAAAGCAGCGTTAGGACCCCTTAACGCTGGTTTTGACGGCTAACGCAGAACTCTAAATCTAGGCGTAAGTTAACCCATTTGCTGCTGGCATTGTCTACTCTACAGCAACTTGATAATATTTCAAATTGCAACATATTCTGTCATCATTTGTCTAGTCATCTAGTTGTAGTCAGCTTTTTAATAGTAAAATGAAATGTTTACCTTAAAAATTAAGTATTCTATATGTACTGAAAAAATAATTTATATATTAATGTCATACATGCAACATATATGTCTGCAACTAATTAACTATGAGGTTCACTTATGTTTACAGCAATAGATAAATGGGGGGGGGGCTAAAATGCATTGAGCTTTGTAGATAAACTAGCACTTTATAGTTATATCTCCTTTTATTTGGTATATCTTGACACCTATTTAGTAATCCAAAGCACATATCTAGCTGGAAGAGTAACAGCCAGAGTAAAAAAAAAATACAACCTAACTTATCCAATTAAAGGGACAGACTACCATAGAATTGTTATTGTTTTAAAAGATCTTAAATAACCCCCTGTGCCTGTACACAGTGTTATCTGGCCCACGTATACTTTCTGTCTCTGTGTTGAAAAGAGATTTAAAAAGCATATGATGCGGGGGGAGGAGCTAACTGTGCTCCAGAGCAGACGCATTTATACCTAGCTCCAGCTGAGGTTAGCTTAATTATAAATTAAAAATTAGTATATACACCCTTTATACTAATCCAAAGCACCTTTCATAATGCAGAAGGCAGACTGACTATTGTTGAGCAGTTTTAAGAATACTTATTGACCGTCTGCCGCAAAATTACAACGCTACTTCTACTTGGGGCCTAAACACCAGAGATCCTCAATACAGTGCGGAGCCACGCTCAACATCACCAGAGGGCAGATTATAATAGCCCAGCGCTGCAGAGATCGTCTAGTAGGGTTGTGACTAAGGGGAGACGCTGGACTGACAGATTCCGGACTGCTAAGTCCCTCACAACCCTACCACTCACTGTTACTTCTAAGGCTCAGTGGAGACAGCCGTCTTGACATATGCAGTCTTGGGGGATTCCCTCCTTGGAGGGACTGGATCGGAGCTCTGCAGTTTTCCTGAAATTCACACTCGACATAGGATCTTGAGCTGCAGTGGAGGAAGCCGCCATCTTCTACTTTTTTAAAGTAAGTGCGTAGTATCAGCTACACACATACACAAACTACAGCTGTGCTGATGCTTT
Organism: Bombina bombina; assembly: GCF_027579735.1. NCBI lineage: Eukaryota > Metazoa > Chordata > Amphibia > Anura > Bombinatoridae > Bombina > Bombina bombina. The sequence goes on from NC_069501.1 coordinate 372,707,890, forward strand.
TAGAGCGGATACTCCGGATACATACCGAGCAGATTAATCATATCCCATAACCCATAACGGCCCATGCCTGCATTTTAAGGGGCATCTTATTGTCATAGAAGTGATGACTTCTGAATACCTACAGATCCTTTAATGTAAGCCCAAACAGCCGAAATATAAATTCATAACAGTGACTTACTGCAGGATTGTTATAAGGGGAATTACTGAATCCTTACAAGTAACCACTTCAACATTATATAAAATCTCCCATTCCTATTGCATCCCTATTCAGTTATTTATTTTACAAGAATCAGATACCTGTCTGGAGGTCTCACTGAGGAGACATTTTAGATACCTCATATTAATATCGCTACTATCCACAGTAGGACATCATAAGCAAATAAGGCTTTTCATACACTAACTGGATCTCAGTGTATTTCTCTAATTCCCTACAGCACGGTCATTCTAAACTCAGCATCCCTGAGTACCGCTTCATTACCCTCCAGCAAATAAGCTACAACTGAGGGGTTAGCAATTAAGTATTCAACGTAGCCCCCTCCTCCCTTTCCCACAGGACCTCTTTGCCTGCGGGTCATACCCACTATCCTTTCTCCGACTTTGCCCATAGGGGGCACCTTCCCTGGAGGGAGGCTGCACACTGTAGACTAACTCCTCTGAGTTGACTTCTCTTCAAGAGATCTATTATGCAACATAAAAGAAAAACCTTTTTGTGTCACCTGGTTTCCTCCTTAAGATTTACAATGTGCCTTAAACTGATGAAGACCCGCGTCCTTTATTTAGTAGCATGGGCTCACATACAGGTACTCTTCTTACCCTTCTGTTACCGCATAGCTCATCTCTACTATATGGGATCCCTACAGGAACTGTGGGGGGTAGCCAGGGGACTCCTATCGAATACAATATGAGCTAACGTACGGGTACATATCTTACCCTTTCCTATAATAACAGCTCACTTTTATTATGTATCTGACATTTATTAGATGTTTGAGACTTTATGATATCTCATAGTTTAAAAGGTGCATCTTCACACGTTGTTCCCTGTTCCCACTTTACAACTGTTATATTATATTATCAAATGCATTCACTCACAGGCCCAACTGCGGTATGCTTCCCATACATCAGTCGTTGTTCCTATGGGACACAATTATGACCTCCGAATTGGATATATCCTATTACTTACTACATATCTTATCATTGTTTAATGTCCAATAGTGGAGGCGTTAACCCAAGAGAGAACATTTTTAGCTACGGGCATTGTATTTCATTTAGGTATTGTCCTGGGGTATTTGATTACACCCTATTTTTCCTGGCACTCATCAAATGTATTAGGCATGTCTGCATCTTGGTCAACCGTAGACTGTTCCCAGCATTATTGTTATTCCCTATGTGTTAGTGCTTGAAGTTCTGCCTAATTTTGAGTTACTCCAGATAACTTTACAAGTTTACAATCGATTCTTGTGTTTCTCTTTGTTTTAGCTTGAGGCACAAGTTCATGTTATTATGTGTATAGTTTACTATAATTTAGTCACTCTAACAATTCCTTATTTCACTCTTTTCTCTAATACACCCCACTTAGCCTCTCTTTGACACTATATCTTAGGTCATAGAAGCAGGATAGTTCATTTAGGTAATTATACTATACACTGAGCCTATAGGTTATACTTACTAAATGACCTGTAACATGGACATAGTATTATACTGGGTCCTCACTCAGGCTATTTAATTTAGAGCCTGGAGGAAGCATTCTATGCACCTAATCTCCTGTCTGTCTGACATGTCTTAGATACTTTAGCATTAAGAAACAACCGTCCTTTATCCCTAGAAACAACCATCCCTTTGGTCATATCATCCCCCCTTCTTTCATGCCACACACAACTCTACTGTTTTATCTAAAAAAGCTCCTCCCCCCTTACCCCCCTATGTCAAGCGGCTTTCGTCTGCTGAATTTCCTCCCCCCCTTATCTACTCTGGCCCAAGAGTGGTCAGGCCACACGCCAACTCTCCACATGTCCTCATCATAAGATTTAAGAGTACATCTCCTTGTCAATGTGGGGAACATAAATTGCATGATATGATTTAAAATGAGGTTCCACCTTCCTCAGTCCAATCCCTTCCTCTATATCATATTAAGGTATAATCTCCACTCTCATTTCTACTTGTTTATTCCAAACTATAGCTCCCTTTACCTTACTACAGGAAATTAGAATCAGAGACATAAACCTATACCTCATGACTGTAGCTCCTAACTTTTCCTAGCTATCCGCTTATTGTTATCGTTTATACATACTTCTCATTGAGAGAATTGAAATAGCCTTTATTTTATGTAACAGTCCTCATTGGATTTGATTGTATTATTTTTCATGCTCTGTTGCAATTATCATGTATGGACGACACTTGTATGTTACATTTTCTTATAACCTCAATAAAAATTGTTTTAAAAAAAAAAAAAGCATATTATAAGAGGCAGCCCTCAAAGGCTTAGAAATTAGCATATGAGCCTGCCTATGTTTAGGTTAAACTAAGAATACCAAGAGAAAAAAAGCTGATATTCTCTACAGGGGATGGGGTGGGGCTAAAAGTCTGTACAGGGGCTGGGGTGTGAGACAGAGAGGGGCTGAGAGTCTTTATAGGAACTACAGTGTGAGGGGGCTGATACAATAAGCAAGCTGTATTTGAGGGAGTGAGGACTTGATGAAGTACAGTCTATGTGTTAGGGTGATGGGTAAAAGTCTGACCTGTTTATAATAATTGTATATTTATCACTTGTATATGTGATGAGGTCACAGAAAGTCAGTTTGCATGGTTGCACCATACAGGAGGTGACATAATTGGGAAAAAGTTATCTTGTATTCCATCTTTATTGCAAACATCATGTGTAGGATGTAGGTCAAACAAGTAGCCTTGCTTTGCACTGTACTTATATATTTTTACCAATTGAGTAGTACATCCTATATATTATAAATGAAGCCCAATACATTTCAAGTGAGCATGCCATAACGATTGTGAGTGGTACAAGTAAAACACTGTATTACAGTGTGTGTGTGCTGTGAATGATGAGCACATAGAATTATAAACGATGCCCAATTAAATATCATTAGCAAGGTAATGTGCGAGTGGTACAAGTAAAACACTGTATTACAGTGTGTGTGTGCTGTGAATGATGAGCACATAGAATTATACGACCGTCTGTGAGTACTTACTCAGGAGTTGTACTGTGCAGGTCCGGAATGCTCTCTTCCCTCCTGACTTGCGCCACTGTATAGTACTTAGGTCTTAGGACGGTTGTACTCATCTGTGCAGGAATGGTTGGAATGCTCTCTTCCCTCCACCTGACTTGCACCGCTGTAGTAAGTACTTGTCTTACTCAGGAGTTGTACTGTCTGTGCAGGAATGCTCAGTCTCTTCCCTCCTACTTGCACGCGGCTCAGTCTCTTCCCTCCTACTTGCGCACGCTGCCTGTGGTACGCTTGGAGGAAGTGACATTATCACGATCACTTCCTCCCACTGCTTAGCAGCAGTTTAGGAGTCGGGGACAATTTTGGGGACATAATTTTGCTGGGGACAGTATCCTCAATTCGGGGACTGTACCCAGAAATCGGGGACGTTTGGTCACCTTAATATACTACCTCTTTCTTTCTCTCTCCCCATCTGTTTCTCTCTGTCCCCCTCTCTCCTCCCGCCTTTGTTTGTCTCTTCCCCCTTTGTCAGTTTGTCTGTCTCTCTCCCTCCCCTCTGTCTTTCTCTCTCTCCCCCTCTGTCTGTCTCTCTCGCGCTCTCTCTCTCTCTCTCTCTGTCTCTCTCTGTCTCTCTCCCTGTCTCTCTCTGTCTCTCTCCCCTCTCTCTGTCTCTCTCCCCTCTCTCTGTCTCTCTGTCTCTCTCCCCTCTCTCTGTCTCTCCCCTCTCTCTGTCTCTCCCCTCTCTCTGTCTCTCTCCCCCCCCCTCTCTCTCTCCCTCTCTCTCTCCCTCCTCTCTGTTTCTCTCTACCCCCTCTCTGTCTCTCTCTACCCCCACTCTGTCTCCCCTCTGTGTCTCTCTCTCCCTCTCTGCCTCTTCTCTCTCTCTCGCTCTCTCTCTCTCTGTCTCTCTCTCTCTCTCTCTCTGTCTCTCTACCCCCTCTCTGTCTCTCTCTACCCCCACTCTGTCTCTCTCTACCCCCACTCTGTCTCCCCTCTCTGTCTCTCTCCCCTATGTGTGTGTCTCTCTCTCTCTCTCTCTTTCTCTCTTTCTTTCTCTCTTTCTTTCTCTCTTTCTTTCTTTTTCTCTCTCTCTATTTCTTTCTCTCTCATAAATTTATACAGCAAGGCTTTGAAAACCCTGAACAAAACCATGTATACAAATATTTATTTACTCCACATGATTAATCATTATGTTAAAGGGACATTGTACACTAGATTTTCCTTTGCATAAATATTTTGTAGGTGATCCATTTATATAGCCCATCTAGTTGTGTTTTTGTAAAAAGGTATAGTTTTGCCTATTTTTAAATAGCATTGTGTTGATTTTCAGACTCCTAACCAAGCCACAACTTAAAGGGTCATTATACACTAGATTTTCCTTTGCATAAATGTTTTGTAGATGATCCATTTATATAGCCCATCTGGGTGTGTTTTCGTAAAAAATTATAGTTTTGCCTATTTTTAAATCGCATGGTGCTGATTTTCAGACTCCTAACCAAGCCCCGACGTTTTAGATGTATACTGATGTACACAGACTGCTTCTGTTAGTATAATGGGTCTTTTCATATGCAGGGGAGTTTTTTTTGGTGGGGGAGCGCAAGTAGCTGGTCTTGCCTAGGGTGCAAAATAGTCTAGCACCGGCCCTGATTGTCAGTTTGATCTCTTGTCTTGTATTATATTTATTGTCACAGTAAGGTATGTGCCTACTTATCGACTAATCTTATTCATGCTCTCATGATCCCATGTTCTCCAGTCACTCCACAAAAGTTCCCGCTATATACTGGATCCAATGATAGCAATATAACGCTACTGAGTCATACTCTCACCACCTCCTATTCAAATGATGACACGTATTATGCCTCAAACTCAGTAAAAACTAACAGGGTCGCCACCCTAATTAAAAGGGGCATTCCTTTTACTCTCATTAAAAAATATAGGGATAAGGCGAGGCGATATCTCATATTAATAGGTAAACTGGTTGATACTGTTGTCACTCTGATTTAATGTTTACGCTACTAACCTGAAACAAGACACATTCTTCAGACATCTCATTAATGTAACACTAGAGGTAGCAAAAGGAGTTGTTATTATGGACGGGGACCTTAATCTTACTCGTAATCCAAGTTTAGATAATTCCAATAACCTGTCCTCTGTCCCTCATAAAGTTATTAACTCAGTAAAACAACATTTTAAAGACCTTACTCTTCATGACACTTGGAGGATATTGCACCAGGAGTCTAGGGAGTATACTTTTTTCTCTAACCCACACTGCAGGCACTCCAGAATTGATTATTTCATGATGGATGTCACTAATCTTCCTAGAGTCAAGCAGATAGCTATTAGCCCTAATACATGGTCTGACCATGCAATAGTCAGTTGTTCCTTGGACTGGCCTCATATTCCTCCACACCAATATGTGTGGAGGATGGATGGTACCCTATTATCTGTCCCGGTCTATTCGGCTCGTATTGAGAAGGCATTCCAGGAATACTTCCTCTTTAACACTAACCCTGACACTGACGTTAGAATAACTTGGGAGGCCCACAAGGGAGATGATTAGTATTAAAACACATCATGCCAAACAATCTAGGAAACTAATGGATGACACACTTAATGACCTCAGTAATTTTGAGACACAACACACATTAGACCCAACAGATCTAACTATCTCTCAGGCCATTACAGACTGCAAAATGTGTATTAATGACATGCTCCACGTAGAATGCAAAAAACATGCCCTTAGGCTGCAGCAACATTACTTTGAGAGTGATAATAAAAGTAGTTCCCCTTTTGCACGAAAATTAAAGTGGAAAGCGAATAGGAAATTTGTTCTTGCCCTTTGAGCTCCCGGAGGTAAAGCGTTAAACACATCACAGCAAATTGTAAATGCTTTCAGGGAATACTACGAAACACTATATAATTTAGCACCCGAGCTTAATGATTCTACTTGGGAGGGTGGGTCTAAACTTGCCTCAATACAAAACTATTTATACAACATCACCTTACCTCATCTTCGCTCTGACCAACAGGACTCGTTGAATAGGCCCTTTACACAATTTGAAATTCTTCAAGTTATCAAAAATCTCCCTAACAACAAAGCCCCTGGGCCAGATGGCTATACCAATACTTATTATAAGAAATATAAAACATTACTTATCCCGCACTTATTAAAGCTCTTTAATGAGATATCTGATACTGACTCATTTTCTTCATCAGCATTAGAGGCCCATATAGTAGTCATCCCTAAACCTGGGAAAACCCCAGATTGCGTTGAAAATTTTAGTCCAATCTCGCTCCTTAATTCAGACCTTAAAATATACGCGAAAATTCTTGCGAATAGGTGGTCCTCCGTTTTACCATCTCTTATATGTAATGATCAGGTCGGTTTCAGTCAATCCAGAGAGGTGCGTGACAACACTGTTAGGGCTTCACACATCCTGAACTACATTACTCAACACAATATTCCCTCGGTGGTGGTGTCGATAAATACGGAAAAAGCTTTTGACCGTGTCTGTTGGCACTTCCTGAGAACCACCATGGAGAGGTATGGGATGGGAAAACATTTTATCTCAAAAGTTATGGCCCTGTATAGTTCTCCAGTTGCCAAAATTAGAGTTAATGGCCTAGTGTCTGATCCGTTTCGAATATCCAACAGCACCAGGCAGGGATGTCCCCTGTCCCCGCTCTTATTTGCTTGTATAATTGAAACTTTGGCCGTTACTATAAGATCTAATACTGAAATCTTGGGTATTCAAATCCACAATTCTACACATAAATTACTACTGTATGCAGATGACGTTTTGTTTTTTCTGTCTGACCCTCTCTCCTCTATTCATCACTTGTTAGCAGAGTTTGACTCATTTCATCATGCCTCAAATTTCCTAATTAACAAATCTAAGTTGGAGATGCTTACAATCCATTGTGACGATAATTGTCTTTCCCTTCTGACACAGAAGTACCGTTTTCGTATTCAGGTAAAAAATATAAAATATCTAGGAGTCTTTATCACCCCCTCCACTCAGAAAATGTTTAAAGCCAATTACGAGACCATACAGAAGGTCATCATAGCAGACCTCTCCTCTTGGAGATCTAAGGGTATCTCCTGGCTTGGTAGGATAAACTCTATTAAAATGAACATCCTCCCTAGGGTATTGTATTTACTGCAAACACTCCCCATCCCTCTGCCCAGGGGCTTTTTGTCCTCACTACAGAATAAGATTTTCGACTTTATTTGGGATAAAAAAAGCGAGAATCAGTAAAACTATAATGTGTTTATCGGTCGCTGATGGGGGTTTGGGGGTCCCTAATCTAATTAAGTATAGACAGGTGGTCTTTTCACAGAGGGTGGTAGACTGGTTTAAAAATCATCAGACAAAAGCGTGGGTGACCCTAGAACATGATTTAGCAGAAAAATCCCACCTCGGAACAATATGCTGGCAAATTAAAACCACGTTTGTCCACAGATTTCAAACAGAACACTATTTTAATGGAGACTCTCTCGCTGTGGAACAAGATTATGTTGGGGTACCCAAATCTTACTTCACAATTCTCCCCCCCCCTCACTCCTCTCACAGAAAACACTGACCTCACTATAGGCCTTTTGCAAAAAATCAAACATCTAGACAAACCCATGAGGGCTCTAATGATATTTCATATAGGTAACGAGACTACACTCTTTTTAACCAAAAAGAACTGGTAGACAAAGGCATGATATTTTTTAATAACTGTTTTTTTATTCATCAATGCCATTCCTTTATATTTAAACACCCCGACAGACGTAACTTACTTCGACCTCTCACCCCCTTTGAATCTCTGTGCCATACACACAGAGATGGGGAAGAGACAAACAGAGGGGGGAGGAGTCCCATAATAGCAATATATGCGTTACTAAAAAAATCCCTTGCAAGGCTACACACCCTATTATATATACATAAGAAAAGGAGACGCACTCGCCGGGTCTTAGCAAATGATGTGTTTAATCCACCAGTAGTGACGTTTCGGGGTAGTAAGCCCCGTCCTCAGACCAATAAAATATGTACATACATTACAGACCTATATAACCTTACCCTCCACCAAGATTCTATGCCGGAAATGTCCACAGCGTTCCCACTGCGCAGAACCGGGGGTAGTCATGGCAACCGGTATACACAATACTCACAACCTGACATCAGACACCGGGTCCTACAGACACGCCCATCTGCACTGTCAGTGCCAAAGGAAGCCGTAAGAGCCGGATAACATTATACAGGGCTAATAGTAATTCTGCAAGAGAAAAATAATAACACATTAAGCGAAACATTAGCAATGGTGTCGCAAGATCCAAGTATTCAATATGGCAGGCAGTTTGCAATATAATCTAGGGCTATGTATCTAATACAGCATGAATACATTTGAGATAAACAGGCCATCTAGAAATGAATTTACCAATGTATAGATAAGCCATAAACTGGTCATGAACAATTTTTATAGGAAGCAGTGCCAATCTAAATTTACATTTAGCCCATTCGGCGTTATGGTATTAAGTGTATAGATCCATCTGGATTCTTTTTGTAGAAGTAGTTTGGCCCTGTCTCCCCCTCTACTGGGTCTAGGAACATGATCAATGATGACATAACGTAAGTTAGACACCGCATGGCCAGCCTGCGCAAAGTGTCTGGCCACAGGTTGGTCAGATTGTTTTTTATCAATGGCTGCTCTGATTGCAGTGCGGTGGTTGGCCATGCGGGTCCGCAGATCATCAATTGTTTTACCCACGTAGTATAACCCACAGGGGCAATGAATCAAATAGACAACATATTCAGTGGTACAAGTAACACGATGTCTTATGTAAAACTTTTTGTTGGTATGTGGGTGTACAAAGAACTTTGTAGTCCACTACACGTAGTGCATCCAAGACATTTGAAGCAGCCTGGTTTCGATCGCTTTAGCCATGTTGTTTTCGTATAACAGTCAATCGGATCCACCTTGACAAGAATGTCCCGAATGGATCTAGATCTTCTAAAACTGACTCTAGGTGGTCCCATATTGACAAAAGGTAAAGTCTGGTCAGACTGCACAATTTCCCAGTCCTTCCTTAGTACTGCTGGTAAATTCTGTTTATCCACAGTGTATGCTGTCACGTATGTCATCCTGTCGGTATCCGCTGTCCTAGTAGTTGCTCGTAGGGCTTCTTCCTGTGGCAGATCCCAGAATTGTTCCAGATGTTTATTTAGGTGCTGCTCATTATATCCCCATTGAAGAAATCTTGACTTCATTTCTAATAGTTGTTGTTTTGTTTGTACAGGATCGCTATTATTTGGACCAAATACTGAGTGGATTATGGAAATGTTAAACTACTGCCTTACTATGAATTATTTCCGATTTGAGACCCAGTTTTACCTACAGCTTTTAGGTACAGCGATGGGGTCGAGTGTGGCCCCATCATTTGCCAATTTATACATGGCAGAGTTTGAACAATACAATACTGATCTATTCTCCCATCCCAATATAAGGATGTTTCGTCGCTACATAGACGACTTATTCCTAATTTGGGACGGATCGGCACAGGATCTCCTGCTATGGTTCAACCAGCTGAACGAATTACGTTCTAACCTACAATTTAAGATGGAGTATAGCAAAATATCTGTAGACTTTTTAGATTTGCGGATATATAAGAACCAGAACCGTCTCTCCACTACACTTTTTCGTAAGGCTACGGACAGAAATTCCTTGCTCCAGGCTACCAGCTGCCACCCTCCGGCTCTAAAGCAGGCACTGCCAATCTCCCAATTCAAAAGAGTTGTCAGAAATAATAGCGATCCTGTACAAACAAAACAACAACTGTTAGAAATGAAGTCAAGATTTCTTCAACGGGGATATAATGAGCAGCACCTAAATAAACATTTGGAACAATTCTGGGATCTGCCACAGGAAGAAGCCCTACGAGCAACTACTAGGACAGCGGATACCGACAGGTTGACATACGTGACAACATACACTGTGGATAAACAGAATTTACCAGCAGTACTAAGGAAGGACTGGGAAATTGTGCAGTCTGACCAGACTTTACTTTTTGTCAATATGGGACCACCTAGAGTCAGTTTTAGAAGATCTAGATCCATTCGGGACATTCTTGTCAAGGTGGATCCGATTGACTGTTATACGAAAACAACATGGCTAAAGCGATCGAAACCAGGCTGCTTCAAATGTCTTGGATGCACTACGTGTAGTGGACTTAGTGCTACAAAGTTCTTTGTACACCCACATACCAACAAAAAGTTTTACACAAGACATTGTGTTACTTGTACCACTGAATATGTTGTCTATTTGATTCATTGCCCCTGTGGGTTATACTACGTGGGTAAAACAATTGATGATCTGCGGACCCGCATGGCCAACCACCGCACTGCAATCAGAGCAGCCATTGATAAAAAACAATCTGACCAACCTGTGGCCAGACACTTTGCGCAGGCTGGCCATGCGGTGTCTAACTTACGTTATGTCATCATTGATCATGTTCCCAGACCCAGTAGAGGGGGAGACAGGGCCAAACTACTTCTACAAAAAGAATCCAGATGGATCTATACACTTAATACCATAACGCCGAATGGGCTAAATGTAAATTTAGATTGGCACTGCTTCCTATAAAAATTGTTCATGACCAGTTTATGGCTTATCTATACATTGGTAAATTCATTTCTAGATGGCCTGTTTATCTCAATTGTATTCATGCTGTATTAGATACATTGCCCTAGATTATATTGCAAACTGCCTGCCATATTGAATACTTGGATCTTGCGACACCATTGCTAATGTTTTGCTTAATGTGTTATTATTTTTCTCTTGCAGAATTACTATTAGCCCTGTATAATGTTATCCGGCTCTTACGGCTTCCTTTGGCACTGACAGTGCAGATGGGCGTGTCCGTAGGACCCGGTGTCTGATGTCAGATTGTGAGTATTGTGTATTCCGGTTGCCATGACTACCCCCGGTTCTGCGCAGTGGCGCAGGGGGAACGCTGTGGACATTTCCGGCATAGAATCTTGGTGGAGGGTAAGGTTATATAGGTCTGTAATGTATGTACATATTTTATTGGTCTGAGGACGGGGCTTACTACCCCGAAACGTCACTACTGGTGGATTAAACACATCATTTGCTAAGACCCGGCGAGTGCGTCTCCTTTTCTTATGTATATGTTCACTTTGGATGCACCCCGGGCACCTACTGCTTACTAATTACAGTGAGTGCGGAGCTCTGGGACTGTTTTGTATCACCCTACTATATAGATAGATGGAATGAGGATCTAGATGATGACCTTTCTGTATATGCTGTATCAAAAATGTTTTCTAATGTTACTAAAGTATCTGTATCAAGTAACCTCATAGAATTAAACCTTAAAATAATACAGAGGTGGTACATTACTCCTGTTAGGATTAATAAAATATTCCCCTTGGCATCTCATAAATGTTGGAGGTGTGGTAGAGAGTTGGGATCTATGCTCCACATTTGGTGGAAATGCTCAATGATATCCCCGATCTGGCTCTCCATAATTGAGGCAACAAATTCAATGTTGGAAATTAACTTGCCTCCAGACCCCCGTCTCTGGTTACTTAACATTATACCTAACAAAACCCCATCTTACAAGACAAAGTTGGTTTTCATAGCTAGTAATAGTTTGAAAAAGTTGATTGCGAAAAATTGAAAATCCCAAATCATCCCGAATATGGCCACATGGTATTTTCAGTTCCATAATATCTTAACCCTTGAAGAATATGCATACATGAAAAATGGGAGGAGTGACACTTTCCTACAAATTAGGAAACTTTCATTTAAGGGACAGTCAACACCAGAATTTTTGTTGTTTAAAAAGAAAGATACTCCCTTTATTACTCATTCCCCAGTTTTGCATAACCAACACTGTGATAGAAATACACATTTTACCTCTGTGATTACCTTGTATCTAAGCCTCTGCAAACTGCCTCCTAATTTCAGTTCTTTTGACAGACATCCATTTTAGCCAATCACTGCTCACTCCTGGGTAACTTCACGTGCATGACCTCAATGTTATCTATATGAAACTCATGAACTAATGCCCTCTAGTGGTTAAAATGCATTCAGATTAGAGGCAGTCTTCAAGGTCTAAGAAATTAGCATATGAACCTCCTAGTTTTAGCTTTCAACTAAGAATACCAAGAGAACAAAGCAAAATTGGTGATAAAAGTAAATTGGAAAGTTGTTTACAATTACATTCTCTATTTAAATCATGAAAGGTTTTTTTGGACTTGACTGTCCCTTTTAATAATTTATAACCATGATACTTATAGATAGTTGCAGGATAGGGACGGATATAAGTTAGACTTGACTGGTATTTTCAACTGATATAACTAAATGGAGTTATTCTTCACTTACAGGGAATATGTACCTTACAAGAATAATCTATACAAGATTGTTTATTTATGTTATTTTGAGTACTGGGAAATTAAGAAAAAACTGTATAAGTTTGTGTATTTTCTGAATGCTTTTTTCATGTTGTAAATTATCATGGAAACTTCAATAAAAATGTTTATATCCAAAAAAAAAAAAAAAAAAGTTGGTGGATAACTGGAAAGACTAACGAAGTTCATTCAAATATTGTCAAAGTCCTGTTTCGTCTTTGGGGCCTGGGTTCTCAGGCATTGGCTCCAGCTCTGAGTGAACTTTTGGCTGCACTGGGGCTCACTGCAAAGTTTTCCTCCCAGACATTAGCTCCAACTCTTTGAGGACTCTTGGTTGAATTAGAACTGAGATATGTTCCAGCGCGAAAAGGGGAGGAGGTGCATATATAGGAACTAGAGTGATGAAAACGGTCGCTTTTGGACCTTGAGAAAATGCAGAGAATATTAAACTTGCATGACAATATTCTTAAACATAATATAAGGTAGCATCTGGTATACAATGCACATGGAGTTATCGCTGAGTAACAGTTAACAAACAAATTAGCAACTGCTAGTGTAGTTGTAGGCTTTCATATGAGAGGGTACTGTAACACACACATAATGCTGAAACATGAATAATATAGCTGAAGCTCCTATACTTTAAAATCATCGTATTAACAGTGAAAAACAGTTAATGAGGAAGGTGAGCTGAGGGCAACAAGTGAACCTAATTAGAATTGTCTGGGATCTTCTCTTAAACTAGCTGTGACTGCCATGGGCAAGGATTTTAGTACTACAAAGAGTTCTCTTGTGCTGGAGGGTAGAGACTAAACATGTAGAGCAGCTTGAGATGGATTGGAGCCTTTTCTCAGACATAGCAGGAATCAGTATCTATGGTAAATTGCTACCGGTTATGAGAGGGATATAGTAGGTATTAAGGTACCATATATTATGAAGGGGTCCTTGGTGGGCAGGGAGAGGAGAGATATACAGACCCTTATAGGCGGACCTGTGCCAACATACAGATATCTGTTTATACAGTGGTAAAGACTATGCATTTCTGCGAATAGCAAAGATAACTTCAAGTTTAATATACTATCTTAACGTCAGGGATTCTCAAACAAAATAGACAAATGGGTCTGGATTATTTATACTTGCCCTCTCTAATAATTTCTAGGCTTCTGCCTCACATCTAGCCTATGCTGCTATCAAAGAACAGAAAGTCAAGAGTCCCTCCATGTACTCCAGGCACATCCAAAGACCTGATGGCTTGATGGGTGGTGTTCCTTTATTAAGGAGTGGTGACTCGCAAACAGGTGACAACTGTTGATCGCCATTAGGAAGGACGATAACCCTCACAGGGTGTCTGACGGTTCGGGCCTTTAGATCTGAGATGTTTGGGAAAAGTACGTACATGTCCCGGAAACTATCTCTCCATGTGCTTCGACTCCATGTCACATCTCAATCCCCCGTCAACCGGCCGCATCTTCAGGGGACTTAGCATTTCTCTTATAGAAGTGTTGGAGCCAGGCCATATGTATAGCGTAAAGTCCGGAAGGGTATTGTTTAATGGCGCCTTTCTGCCATCACCTGGTAGTACAGCAGTTTTAGCAGTTTTGTTCAGATCAGAAGCGAGACCTCCATCATACTCCACTTCACTCGTGTCTGGTGTCTTTGCTGGAGTTGGGGCTTAACTGTATGTCACGTTCTCATCTGAGATGTTGTCCCCTCTGCTCTGAGGGAGGTAAAATGGTCCTCCATTTTGTACGATATCAACTCCTAAAAGCGCTATGAGGTCAGGCTCCATAATTATAGAGAACAGCCTGATATTCTCCGGTTCCCTGTGAACTGTGTTTTTCACTTGTCCGTTATATAGGAGCACAGTCAAAGTGGTGAAGCGTGTCACTCTCAGCAGACAAGAGCCGCTCTTACCGGGTTTGGTGTATGACTGGGGGGGGGGGGTGTTGTAGATATGATATAGGCCACCCCAGCAGTCTCGATCTGTTCGGGTTCTCTAAGATCTGGATCTCAATAATAGAGGTATCAGCTGACTCCGACACTTCTTCTAAGTATATACTATAAGTTACACCAATATATGAGATGTTGGAAATGAGATAGGCATCAGATAATTCAAAGTATGGTCAAAGCTACTGAAATTCGTGACTGAACATGGCCACAGCTTAGACACGCCCCCGATCTTGTGGTTTTTTTTAAGTTCCAGGATTGTAGCAATTTGGTTCCCTGTGAAACATCTGAGACATTATAGGTATGTTTATCTTTTGAGATAAATAGTTTTGTAGGGAAACCCTATCTATAATGTATATTGTTTTGGCGTAACTCTCTAGTGATGTCTCCAAATCCTCTTCTTTGTTGTAATATACGGGTGCCAGATCTGAAAAAATTCTCGGGCCTGTAAATTTCTCTGGTAGGGATAGCTTACGCATACTTGCTCATGGTATACGTTCCTTATATGTGTAAAAATGTAGGCTGACAACCACATCCCTAAGTTGCTCAGGGGAAAGGCATCTGGGCCTGGGGACCCTATGAGCTCTGTCAATCAAGTTCTCAGTGTCTGTGAGTGGAGTTGCTAGCGTAGCAAAAAATTCCTTCAAAAAGCTGGCAAGGTCTGCATTTTGAGATTTCCTCTGAGATCCCTTTAATCCTCAGATTATTCCGGTGGGACCTGTTTTCAAGGTCCGCAATTTTATATTCCGTATCCGATAATGGAAGTGCCAGACTTTGGATGTAGCTGAGAAGGTTAGATTGGTATACCACCACATCTTCTTCTTTGTGCTCCAGTGTATCCAACCTCTCGTTGGTAGATGTGAGGTCTTTTCGGAGGTCTGCAATGGCTGATGTTAGCTTCTCAGAGAAAGAAGCATGGTGGGCGTCTAGTAGGGACTTTAGAGAGTTTGAAATAAATGCTGGTGATACAGATGGTTGTTCTAGATTCTGCAAATATTTAATAAATTCTTCAGAGAGTGTCGTATGATCAGGACTAGAGGAGGGTAAGATTTCTTCCTCAGGGTTAAAGGGACACTGAACCCAAATTTTTTCTTTTGTGATTCAAATAGAGCAAGCAATTTTAAGCAACTTTCTAATTTACTCCTATTATCAAATCAAGGGTGAAAAAATACATTTGTTAGGATAAAATCTACTGCTTATTTGAAGTTCAGAGTAGGTGTTAAATCATTGTTTTTTTTTATTATGCACTTATTAATTTATATAATTATACTGCATTAAGTGGTCCTTTAAACATATGAGTGCAAGCTGCTCGGGTGTTCCTCCAACGTCTTTTGCTGGAGTCACTTGTGAGTGCGTCACTCTTAAGAGTTATGTCTACCTCCAAGATGGCCACCGGAGCCTCTCACCCTTAGGAGTCGTTTCTATTACCTCAGTGTGGTTACCGGTAGGACTCCAGCACTTTCCCAGCAATGCTCCAAGTATCATTAACCACTCCGGCTAGAGACAGGCAGTGGGTACAAAAAAATACAAAAAAAAGTGTGGCTGGAGCTGCACCACCATGCGACTGCTTGCCTGCCCGGCTGACTCTGCTCCCGTGTTTGCAATTTTAAATATCAAAATAAGCAAGATATCAAAATCAATTATCAGAGAGTCTTTCCATACCAAAAATAAAGTTCAAAAAGCTTCACACAGGGACATGGACAGTGAAAATTAAAGGAACATGAAACCCCAAAATTTTCTTTTGTGATTCACTCAGGGACATACAATTTTAAACAACTTTACAATTTACTTATATTATCTAATTTGCTTTGTTCACTTGGTATCCTTCATTAAAAAGCATACCTAGGTAGGCTCAGGAGCAGCAATGCACTACTGGGTGTTAGTTGCTGATTGGTGGCTGCACATATATGCCTCTTGTCATTGGCTCACCAAAAGTGTTCAGTTAGCAACCACTGCTGCTCCTTGAAAGATACTAATGGAATGAGGCAAATTTGAAAATAGAAGTAAATTGGATAGTTGTTTATAATGGTATACTCTTTCTGAATCTTAAAAGTAAATTTGTGTTTCATATGCTTTTAAATTGGAATGGTTCAGACTGAGCATGCAATAGACTTTTAATTTTTTAATCAAATTTTTTTTCCAATTTAAGCTTTAGTTTAATTTTTTTAAATGTTTTATTTATTTTCCAAATAAAAGATACAACGGTTTACCATAGTGTACACAACAGCACAGAAAGGTCATACAAATAACAAATACATTACACTCAGTACTCACATATGTCAATACAAAAAGGAAATTAAACCTTGATTTGGTAAATTAAGCGTTTTATATCAGTAGGAAGGTAAGTTGGGTTGGGAATGGGGAAAGACTGGGTAACGGTAAATACTTGCTGTGCAGGGATAGTGCAGTGTAGATTTGTGGGAGGATGAATTTATGAAGAGTGGGGTACTGTGAGAAGGGGAAGAGTCAGGCAAGGAATGAGGGAAGCCTCCTTATGTGTCTAGATTAGGGAGACAATGCATGTTAAACATAGCTTTCCAGTCATCCCAAATCATTTAAAAAAGGCCAGAGTTTTCTAAGAAATAGAACACATTTTTTTCTATAGAATAGATATATTCCGTAACTTTAACTATTTCTGGCCAGGAGGGAGGGGTTATTCTTTTCCATGCTCTGCGATGGACAGTTTAATGGCTGAAAAAAGGTAAATGCACAAGTATCCTTGATGCTGGGTAATCTGCAAGAACCCAGATGGAACAGGGCCATTTGCGGTGTCTTAGAGAGGAAAATCCCCAGTCTGGACAAAGTGGTGAAACACGTGTTCCAGAAAGGTTTGAGTTTTGGGCAGCCCCACCATATATGCATCATATCTCCAATGAGGTCACAGTTTCTCCAGCTTTTAGGAGAAGCATTAAGAAACAGTTTGGCTATTCTTTGCTGGGACATAGTACCAGTGTGTGAGAAGTTTAAAGTATGTCTCGTACAAGGTTATACAGTGGATGGCATTTTTGGTTAATAAGAATGTGCGTTGCCAGACCTGGGTGGGATAGATATGTTTAATTTATGTTCCCATTTCAAGATATGTGATGCTTTATCAAGAGGCGATGCTCCTCCATTAAACTGTAATAAATTGACAAGGGTTTACCTAATCAAAATCCCTGTTGCCACCTAGATTCCCACAGCGTTAGCTGGCGGGGAGGCATAGGCTTGAATCCCCAACTGGAGAGTAGGCTGACTACACGAGAATATTCAAATATCAGAAATGGAGCTATAGGTGCGGTTTCCCTGATTTGGTCTAGTGTAACAAAGTGACCTTGTGAGGGGTTGGACCATAAGTCTGAGACCCTTTCAAACCCTAATCGTGCCCATGTTCCTGGGTGAGAATCTGGGAGGCCCATGAGAAGGCCTGAAACAGCAGTGATGTGGGAGGGATGGGGGGCTATAGATTTATAGTGTCTAATCTGATCCCAGGACGAGAGGCATTCTCTAATTATAAGATTATTAATAGACAAATTTCTGTGACAGTGTGGAAGGATCCAAATGAGGTTGCGTAAGTAAATAATAAAGGGTAACGAGGCGTGCTCAATATCTCTCCATTTACTTTGGGAGTCTTTGACTCCCCATTGAGAAACATGAGTGAGCATCGCGCCTCATGATATCTTACGATGGATGGGGAGGCAACCCCTCTATGTGGTCTAGGATACTGTAAGATTTTATGAGCTATACGCGGGAGTTTACCCTACCATATGTACCTTGTGCATCCACTTTGGAACTGTAATAAAATTTGTTTGCGTACTCGAAGTGGAAGGCACCTGAAAAAGTAGGTACATTTAGGAAGATAACTAATTTTAAGAGCTGCAATGCACCCTAGCCAGGAGAAAGAGTTGGAATACAATTTTTGCTTGAGGGTTCTAAGTTCCGAAATCAATGGGCAAAAATTTGCATTTATAATTTGGTGAATATCATTTGTGAGCATAATCCCTAAATGTGTTATATGGGTGTCTTTGACTATAAAGTTATATTTGTGCGATTCCCTCAATTTCATTGTCTTTCCTGATTTGTGCTGCTAGCGGTTCTATTGCTAAAGCAAATAGTAAGGGGGACAGGGGACCATTGGATATGGGGAAAAGTGGGGAAGCCCAGGCCTCGAACAAAGGCAGTAGGCGAGGAGTATAATGCTTTAATAGCCAACATAGTGTGTTCTTGAAATTGGAATGTTTCTAAGAGCCCCATCTAACCCGATCAAACGCCTTCTCAGCATCTAAGGAGATGACCGATAAGGGCTTATTTAATATTTTAGATTCAAATAGGATGTTCAGCAGCCTTCTAGTATTATCCGGGCCCTCCCTGCTAGGGATAAAACCTACTTGGTTGGGGTCAAAGATATCGGGGAGTAACCTTGAGATACTGTTCGCTAAGATCTTTGAGTATATTTTAATATCTACCAGCTAGATTACGAGTTTTGAGCGCTATAGGGAAAATAACAACTGCCTCAAAAGCAGAAGTGTTTCACCTCCCTATAGTGCTGCTATTACAGGTTTACAAAAAGCAGTCTTGTGCGGGCGATATGGTGGCGTTGAGCTCCATACCTCACCCAAATACAAGCGCTGCGTTGACGTGCTTGTGCACGATTTCCCCATAGACATCAATGGGGAGAGCCGGCAAGAAAAAAAGCCTAAAACCTGCGATCGCGGAAACAAAAGCTCCGTAACACAGCCCCATTAATGTCTATGGGTAAATAAAATGTTATGTTTAAACCTAACACCCTAACATGAAAAACACATCTAAACACCCCTAATCTTCTGCCCCTAACATCGCCGCCACCTACATTACAGTTATTATCCCCTAATCAGCCGCCCCCAACATCGCCACCACCTACATAATGTTATTAACTCCTAATCTGCCGCCCCTAACATCGCTGCCACCTACATTAGTTATTAACCCCTAATCTTGCCGCCCTCAACATTGCCGCCACCTACATACATTTATTAACCCCTAATCTGCTGGCCCTAACATTGCTGCCACCTACCTACACTTATTAGCCCCTAATCTGCCGCACCCAATGTCGGCGCCACTATACTAAAGTTATTAACCCATAAACCTCTGGCCTCCCACATCACTAACACTACATAAATGTATTAACCCCTAAACCTAACCCTAACGTAACCCTAACCCTAACACCCCCTAACAAATATAATTAAAATATATCTAAATAAATCTTACAATTATTACCTAAATAATTCCTATTTAAACATAAATACATACTTACCTGTAAAATAAAACCTAAGCTAGCTACAAAATAACTAATAGTTATATTGTATCTATCTTAGGTTTTATTTTTATTTCACAGGTAAGTTTGTATTTATTTTAACTAGGTAGACTAGTTAGTAAATAGTTGTTAAATATTTACTAGCTACCTATTTAAAATAAATACAAAGTTACCTGTAAAATAAAACCTAACCTGCCTTACACTGAAACCTAACATTACAATAAAATAAATTAATAAAATACAATTATCTAAAGTACAAAAAAAAAAAACCCACTAAATTACACCTAATCTAATAGCCCTATCAAAATAAAAAAGCCCCCCCAAAATAAAAAAAAAACTCTAGCCTACACTAAACTGCCAATGGCCCTTAAAATGGCCTTTTGTGGGGCATTGCCCCCAAAGAAATCAGCTCTTTTACCTGTAAAAAAAAATACAAACACCCCCAACAGTAAAACCCACCAAAGAAAAAAGGAAGGCTGCTGAGCAACAGTAAAAGGTGCGTTTATTCCAATTAAAAAATACACATGAAAGTGAACAAAGTCACAACAAACAAGGAAGGAAACAGCAATCTTACATGTTTCACGCACACTTGCGCTTAATCATAGATGCTGAGGACAAGTATAGACAGCTGCTATATTTAAAGGGACAACACACCAATAGAAAACATTCATGCAATTTGAATCATGCAATCATTGGTTGTCATCTGGACATTTAAGAAGTGTGTGTCCACAATAAATGAAGCAGATCAGATAAAAACAAATACAAAATACTTGTGAAGGAAAGTAATACATATATTTTCATATTAGTATATATTTTAACATATATTTTTTAGTCCAGCTATCAAAATCTCTTTCTGGTACATCTTTTTGCTTTGTGAATATCTTCATAAACTTCATTATGATATCTTTGTGTACTTGTGCTCATGGATGTTTCCTTTAACATGTGGATAGAATACACAAATCATATCTAATTTGACACTAAGTTCCATATTATTTTGTCATTGGGACCATTGTATATCTTACAAGCATTTTCTATTATTTTCTTTACTGTTATTATTATCCAACAATTGACGGCATCACAGTATGGTACTTCATATTTATATATGGTTTATATTTGGTTTGAATTAATTTGGGTTTTCTTTACCCTATATTTTTGTATACCCTCATTGTTGGAAATTATAACACACTATAAAGGAATAACTATGTGCATAGTAATTTATAATATTTGTGTATTGGATCTATATTTAGGATACCTGCCTTTGCATGACCATATGGATAACATTGATTTATCTCGCAAACCAAATGTGATTTTCTGCTAAACAATGCTTAATAATGTTCAATATCTATGGAGACCTCTGGGGGATAGGAATATCCCTTTTTGTGACATTTTTGTGACATTTTTGTGACATTTTTGTATTCTCTTCTGGGATCTGCAGTAACTTGCATATCTTTATGGATATTCAATTTTCTGTTAATCAGTGTTCAAAAATAATTATATGCATATTGTTGCAACTTTTATTATTGTTTTTTACATTATAATTCCTTTTCATATATGTGCCAGATATTGTTTCTCCTTCACAAGTATTTTGTATTTGTTTTTATCTGATCTGCTTCATTTATTGTGGACACACACTTCTTAAATGTCCAGATGACAACCAATGATTGCATGATTCAAATTGCATGAATGTTTCCAATTGGTGTGTTGTCCCTTTAAATATAGCAGCTGTCTATACTTGTCCTCAGCATCTATGATTAAGCGCAAGTGTGCTTGAAACATGTAAGATTGCTGTTTCCTTCCTTGTTTGTTGTGACTTTGTTCACTTTCATGTGTATTTTTTAATTGGAATAAACTCACCTTTTACTGTTGCTCAGCAGCCTTCCATTTTTTTTTTTTTCTTTTGTGCACTTTGCGATAGTCCGCCGCTTTTTTCTACGAGTTGGTCTGCTCTGTCCCCTTTGCCTGGCGGATGAATACTGCAGCAGCACTTCCTTCTCCACAGTAAAACCCACCAACCCACACAACCAAACCCCCCCCCAAATAAAATTCTATCTAAATAAACCTAAGCTATCCATTGCCCTGAAAAGGGCATTTGGATGGGCATTGCCCTTAAAAGGACATTTAACTCTTTTATGGTGCCCAAGCCCTTAGCTAAAAATAAAACCTACCCAATAAACACTTAAAAAAAAAAACTAACACTAACCCCCGACGATCCACTTACATTTTCCGAAGACCGGACATCAATCCTCATCTAGGCGGCAGAAGTCTTCATCCAAGCAGGAAGAAGTCTTCATCCAAGCGGGCAGAAGTCTTTATCCAGACGGCATCTTCTATCTTAATCCATCCGGCGCGGAGCAGGTCCATCTTCAAGACATCCGGCGCGGAGCATCCTCTTCTTCTGATCGTCGCTGGAAAATTAAGTTCACTTTAAGTGATGTCATCCAAGATGGCGTCCTTTACATTCCGATTGGCTGATAGAATTCTATCAGCCAATAGGAATTAAAGGGGAAAAAATCCTATTGGCTGTTGCAATTAGCCAATAGGATTGAGCTTTCATCCTATTGGCAGGATGAAAGCTCAATCCTATTGGCTGATTGAAGATGCACCCGCGCCGGATGAATGAAGATAGAAGATGCTGTCTGGATGAAGACTTCTGCCCGCTTGGATGAAGACTTCTGCCAGCATCGATGAGGACTTCTACCCGCTTGGATGAAGACTTCTGCCTCCTGGATGAGGATGGATGTATGGTCTTCCAAAACTGTAACTGCATCGTCGTGGGTTAGTGTTAGGTTTTTTTAAGGGTTTATTGGGTGGGTTTTATTTTTAGCTTAGGGTTTGGGCACCGTAAAAGAGCTAAATACTTTTCAGGGCAATGGTAAGCTTAGGTTTATTTAGATATAATTTTATTTGTATTTGTGGGGTTTGGTTGTGTGGGTGGTGGGTTTTACTGTTGGGGGGTGTTTGTATTTTTTTTTTACAGGTAAAAGAGCTGATTTCTTTGGGGCAATGCCTCACAAAAGGCCCTTTTAAGGGCCATTGGCAGTTTAGTGTAGGCAAGGGTTTTTTTATTTTGGGGGGGCTTTTTTATTTTGATAGGGCTATTAGATTAGTAGTCATTAGTTTTTATTTTTGATAATTTCATTTTTTTATTTTGTGTGATTTAGTGTTTATTTTTTTTGTAATTTAGATAATTCTATTTTATGAATTTAATTTATTTTATTGTAATGTTAGGTTTTAGTGTAAGGCAGGTTAGGTTTTATTTTACAGGTAACTTTGTATTTATTTTAACTAGGTAGTTAGTAAATAGTTAATAACTATTTACTAACTAGTCTACCTACTTAAAATAAATACAAACTTACCTGTAAAATAAAAATAAAACCTAAGCTAGCTATAATATAACTATTAGTTATATTGTAGCTAGCTTAGGTTTTATTTTACAGGTACGTTTGTATTTAATTTTAAATAGGAATTATTTAGGTAATAATTGTAAGGTTTATTTAGATTTATTTTAATAATATTTAAGTTAGGGGGTGTTAAGGTTAGGCTTAGGGTTACGTTAGGGTTAGGTTTAGGGGTTAATATATTTATGTAGCGATGTGGGAGGCGAGAGGTTTAGGGGTTAATAGTTTAATTTAGTATCTTTTGTTGTGGGGGGCTTGCCATTTAGTGGTTAATAGGTTTATTATAGCGGCGATGTGGGCGGATGGTAGATTAGGGGTTAATAATCTTTAAATAGTGTTTGCGATGTGGGAGGGTAGCGGTTTAGAGGTTAATAGGTTTTTTATAGTGGCGACAATGTCGGGAGCGGCAGATTAGGTTTTAATAAATTTATTATAGTGTTTGCGATGCTGGAGGGCCTTAGTTTAGGGGTTAATAGGTAGTTTATGGGTGTTGGTATACTTTGTAACACTTTAGTTATGAGTTTTATGCTACAGCTTTGTAGACTTTAGATGGCGGTACGGATATGGCAGTATAGGGTGTACCGCTCACTTTTTGGCCTCCCAGGCAAACTTGTTATACCTGCGCTTAACCTGATTCACCTTTCATAAGATCTATTTTAGGTATGCGGGTTGGAGGACATTCGGGAGATAGATAGAAACCAAGGTATAGGTGGTGTGGTCTAGGTTACAAAGTAGAATGATGTATCTAGCCTGGGGGTCTCTGATAATATGTATTGGTTCATAAGCAACTCTTTTGTGTACAAGTATGGCTGCACCTCTAGCTTTTTTAGAAAAGGGGGCCGATTCGAATATCAGGAAATCTTTTGAGATAGATGCAGGTGGGTAGTCTACCAGCAGATGCGTCTCCTGGAGAAACCCAACATCCACTCTGTGAAACTTAAGAGATCTAGCTAACAGGCTTCTTTTACAGGTCGTGTTCAGGCCTCTCACATTGTGTGTTATAAACCTAAGGGAGGACATATGCAATATTATACTTTAAGTCAAATTAGATTTCACCTGACAGCTTGTTACTTGTCGGAGGATACCAGGAATGGATATATCGGTGGAAGTAGTCTACCTAAGTGGAACACTGACGTGGGCTCTAAGTTTGGGGGGGAGCAAGTACAATTAAGAAGTGGAGCTGAAATAGTCAGCCCGCTCTCGTGCAGACATCTTAATGTAAACTAACAATTCTAACTAAACTTTAAATAAGAACACAGAAAAGAAACAACAGTTATAACAGTGTGCTTATACCATATAGTTCCCACATCAAAGGTGGGTTTTATTTCAGGTCGGCAAGGCTTGAGGCCTTAGAGACTGAGGGGGCTGGGTTTCTGCCGCTTAGGTCTTTGCTCTCTTATCGTCCATTCTGGGGCTGAGGCCCGTAGTTTGGTAGGGTGAGTAGCTGACAGAGGCACTTGTTCTTTTTGCAGGCCCCAGTTAGGCAGGAGAGCGTTGCCATGAGAGAGTGTTTTAATCACATTTTAATTATCTCAAGTTCTTTGTTGAAAAGCACAGCTAGTAGTCTCAGGAGCTGCAATTCGCTACTGGGAGCTAGCTGCTGATTGGGAATTTAGCTTATGTCTCTTTGCATTGGCTCACCAGATGTGTTCAGCTAGCTCTCACTAGTTGTCTGTACTAAAAAAGTCTTTAAACTCAAAATTTGCAATGCATAAAATGTTTTATTGTTGAAAATATGACATTTTTGCAATATATTAATTATTTTGCAGCCTTTTGCTGTGAAATACATTTGGAAATATTCCTTGTTCTGTTCCACTATATCATAGGGAGGATTTTGTTAATACTGTTATCTGATTTTCTGTGAACTAATGTTTTCCCCTCTCCCTCATCTTGTCTCCTTAGCCATTTGCTCTCTTAAAGGGACATGAAACCCACGTTTTTTCTTTCATGATTCAGAAAGAACATGCGTTTTTAAACAACTTTCCAATTTACTTCTATTATGTAATGTGTTTCATTCTCTTTCTATCCTTAGTTTAAATGCATACCCAGGTAGGCTTGGGAGTAGCAATACATTACTAGCTGCTGATTGGTGGCTGCACATAAATGCCTCTTTTCATTGGTTCAGCAGATGTGTTCAGATAGCTTCCAGTAGTGTATAGCTTCTCCTTCAACAAAGGATATCAAGAGAATGAAGCACATTTAATAAAAGAAGTAAACTGGAAAGTTGTAACAAAAATAAAAATCACATGCTTTATCTAAAACATGACAGAAAAAAAAATGGGTTTCATGTCCTTTTGGCCCCTGAAAGGGACATTGTACACTACTACTCACTATGAGGAGAGGTTATCCAAACTGGGTCTGTTTTTTTTAGAAAACAGGCGCTTGAGAGGTGACGATTACTGTATATTAATATATTCAAGGCCCATATACAGAGATGGCGGAAGCTCTGTTTATTCCAAGGAAATCGTTTGTGACACAAGTTATGGATTTAATCTCCAACAATGTAAAAACTTATTATAGATAAATTAAGATTTGTATAAGTTGAACTCAATGGACTTCTGACTTTTTTCAACCTCATCTACTATGTTACTTATTTGACAAAATAAAGGTGCATTATTCATTGCAAAATTCTCAAATATCAAGGGTAGGGTTGGATAAAACCTGGACAGTTATAAGTTACAGATTGTACAGAGTGTGCCCCTGGACTGCACATAAATTGTGCTGCTGGATTGCACTAATCATGTTCCTCCCTGCACACCCTGCAACATTTACATCTCATAACTGTCCAGGTTAACATGGCCAAGATGGCAAACATATTATCATGTAGGTCACAATTTGCTTTTAATTACCCTAAAACCCTGACATGTAGGGCTTAAGCGCATTAAGCATTTTCATTTTTTGCTATCTTGATATTTTAGAGCATTTATTTATTTATTCTGCACTTTTATGACCTTTAAAGGGACATTATACACTCATTTTTTCTTTGCATAAATGTTTTGTAGATGATCTATTTATAAAGCCCATAAAGTTTTTTTAAAAAATAAATGTATAGTTTTACTTATTTTTAAATAACATTGCTCTGATTTTCAGACTCCTAACCAAGCCCCAAAGTTTTATGTGAATACGGTCAGCTACCTTCTCCAGCTTGCTGCTGTTTGTGTAAAGGGTCTTTTCATATGCAAAAGAAGGGGGAGTGTCTTATTTCCCACTTGCAGTGGGCTTTCCAACTGCCTTTTCAACAGAGCCAAACTGACAGCTTCTAAGTAAGTTTTTAAACAGTTTTATACTGGATTTTTATATCAGTATCTGTGCATCTTATTCTTTATAGTAGTGTCTATTACATGCAGTTATATGAAAATGAGTGTATACTGTCCCTTTAATATATTTATTTGACTCAATAGTAGGGGAAATGCTATGTTATGCAGGATATTCAAATTGTCAATTTAATATTTAACTTCTATAATAAAAAAAAAATGATTTGGTTAATATTTCATGACAATTTACTAATTCTCTAACACCTAATCTTATCTGGACAACACACTAATCATACTAAATAGAAATACATAAGAAATTCACATTTGTTCTCTAGTATATTATAATCTACAAAAACATACAATAAAAAACCCTCCTTGATTTATTAGTTTAATCTCAACAGTCCAAATCAACTTTTTTTTAAAAAAAATTCTTCATAATTAGAACTTATCAGTCAAGTATAGTTAAATATTAACTGGACAAATTTTGTTTTAGAAATACATTTTAAAGCTGAATTATTTGTCATTAGAATTTTCAGTCCCTCTGCTATATAAGGTGAGAATCATACACAGCCTATAATAAGACAAAAAAATATGCAATTAAAAGGAATATAAAACAACTTATAATTATCAGTTTTTTTATCTTGCCGTACAGTGACATATTTGGGTGGAAAACTTTCTGAATAAATTTGCACCTTGTATATTACATTTGTTTTTCTACGGGCAAACCCATTTACTTTATTTGGAGGAGCCAATCCCGATTTGTCACCTGAGTAGACAAGGCTTGCCACTGTTACATTATAAGGCAAAATAGGGAGACATATGTAGCAGGATTAGGCTTTTGAAGCCTGCAATGTAAATTTATAATCCCCAGAATAGCATAACCCACACTTTTCAGAGTGAATATACATGAAAAATGGGGAACAAAATAAATATATAAAAGTCTATCGCAAAGTGCTTTTATTACATATGAACATTACAATCTTATAGTGTTTCATCGTCTTTTATGCCATGTAGAACCATTGTGAATGTCTCATTAAATAACATATTTTTTTGTATTTATGAACTATGCATTTGTGTAGATGATCGTTTCTGTGTAAAGAATATGCAAGTGTTCATTGTGACTCTTAGGGGTCCATTTAACAGCGGCCAGACGGGCAAGGGTGAATATCTCCGCCCCCGTACGCCTAGCATCGGGGCTAGCAATCAGCAACACACTACCCGCATTTATCAATGTACACACCGCCCCAGAAGTAAATTAGAAAGTTGCTTAAAAATGCATGCTCTATTTAAATCATGAAAGGAACCATTTGGGTTCAGTATCCCTTTAAATGATTTGTGGGGAGTGTCCAGGCAGCATTGATGACCAGTAGCAATACTGGGAACTGTGCATAAGCGATATACATTCTGCCGTGTATCTGCAGATATCATAAGCATAGTGGCATATTTAGGTTTCTTTCATGTAATTAGCAAGAGTCCATGAGCTAGTGACGTATGGGATATACATTCCTACCAGGAGGGGCAAAGTTTCCCAAACCTCAAAATGCCTATAAATACACCCCTCACCACACCCACAATTCAGTTTTACAAACTTTGCCTCCGATGGAGGTGGTGAAGTAAGTTTGTGCTAGATTCTACGTTGATATGCGCTCCGCAGCAAGTTGGAGCCCGGTTTTCCTCTCAGCGTGCAGTGAATGTCAGAGGGATGTGAGGAGAGTATTGCCTATTTGAATGCAGTGATCTCCTTCTACGGGGTCTATTTCATAGGTTCTCTGTTATCGGTCGTAGAGATTCATCTCTTACCTCCCTTTTCAGATCGACGATATACTCTTATATATACCATTACCTCTGCTGATTCTCGTTTCAGTACTGGTTTGGCTTTCTACAAACATGTAGATGAGTGTCCTGGGGTAAGTAAATCTTATTTTCTGTGACACTCTAAGCTATGGTTGGGCACTTTGTTTATAAAGTTCTAAATATATGTATTCAAACATTTATTTGCCTTGACTCAGAATGTTCAACTTTCCTTATTTTTCAGACAGTCAGTTTCATATTTGGGATAATGCATTTGATTTAATCATTTTTCTTACCTTCAAAAATTTGACTTTTTTCCCTGTGGGCTGTTAGGCTCGCGGGGGCTGAAAATGCTTCATTTTATTGCGTCATTCTTGGCGCTGACTTTTTTGGCGCAAAAATTCTTTTCCGTTTCCGGCGTCATACGTGTCGCCGGAAGTTGCGTCATTTTTTGACGTTATTTTGCGCCAAAAATGTCGGCGTTCCGGATGTGGCGTCATTTTTGGCGCCAAAAAGCATTTAGGCGCCAAATAATGTGGGCGTCTTATTTGGCGCTAAAAAATATGGGCGTCGCTTTTGTCTCCACATTATTTAAGTCTCATTTTTCATTGCTTCTGGTTGCTAGAAGCTTGTTCTTTGGCATTTTTTCCCATTCCTGAAACTGTCATTTAAGGAATTTGATCAATTTTGCTTTATATGTTGTTGTTTTTTCTCTTACATATTGCAAGATGTCTCACGTTGCATCTGAGTCAGAAGATACTACAGGAAAATCGCTGTCTAGTGCTGGATCTACCAAAGCTAAGTGTATCTGCTGTAAACTTTTGGTAGCTATTCCTCCAGCTGTTGTTTGTATTGATTGTCATGACAAACTTGTTAAAGCAGATAATATTTCCTTTAGTAAAGTACCATTGCCTGTTGCAGTTCCTTCAACATCTAAGGTGCAGAATGTTCCTGATAACATAAGAGATTTTGTTTCCGAATCCATAAAGAAGGCTATGTCTGTTATTTCTCCTTCTAGTAAACGTAAAAAATCTTTTAAAACTTCTCTCCCTACAGATGAATTTTTAAATGAACATCATCATTCTGATTCTGATGACTCTTCTGGTTCAGAGGATTCTGTCTCAGAGGTTGATGCTGATAAATCTTCATATTTATTTAAAATGGAATTTATTCGTTCTTTACTTAAAGAAGTTCTAATTGCTTTAGAAATAGAGGATTCTGGTCCTCTTGATACTAATTCTAAACGTTTGGATAAGGTATTTAAATCTCCTGTGGTTATTCCAGAAGTTTTTCCTGTTCCTAATGCTATTTCTGCAGTAATTTCCAAAGAATGGGATAAATTGGGTAATTCATTTACTCCCTCTAAACGTTTTAAGCAATTATATCCTGTGCCGTCTGACAGATTAGGGATTTTGTCCCAAAATTCTAAAGTTGATGGGGCTATTTCTACCCTTGCTAAACGTACTACTATTCCTACGTCAGATGGTACTTCGTTTAAGGATCCTTTAGATAGGAAAATTGAGTCCTTTCTAAGAAAAGCTTATCTATGTTCAGGTAATCTTCTTAGACCTGCTATATCTTTGGCTGATGTTGCTGCAGCTTCAACTTTTTGGTTGGAAACCTTAGCGCAACAAGTAACACATCATGATTCTCATGATATTATTATTCTTCTTCAGCATGCTAATAATTTTATCTGTGATTCCATCTTTGATATTATCAGAGTTGATGTCAGGTTTATGTCTCTAGCTATTTTAGCTAGAAGAGCTTTATGGCTTAAGACTTGGAATGCTGATATGGCTTCTAAATCAACTCTACTTTCCATTTCTTTCCAGGGTAACAAATTATTTGGTTCTCAGTTGGATTCTATTATTTCAACTGTTACTGGTGGGAAAGGAACTTTTTTACCACAGGATAAAAAATCTAAGGGTAAAAACAGAGCTAATAATCGTTTTTGTTCCTTTCGTTTCAACAAAGAACAAAAACCTGATCCTTCATCCTCAGGCGCAGTTTCAGTTTGGAAACCATCTCCAATCTGGAATAAATCCAAGCCAGCCAGAAAGGCAAAGCCTGCTTCTAAGTCCACATGAAGGTGCGGCCCTCATTCCAGCTCAGCTGGTAGGGGGCAGGTTACGTTTTTTCAAAGAAATTTGGATCAATTCTGTTCACAATCTTTGGATTCAGAACATTGTTTCAGAAGGGTACAGAATTGGTTTCAAGATGAGACCTCCTGCAAAGAGATTTTTTCTTTCCCGTGTCCCAGTAAATCCAGTAAAAGCTCAAGCATTTCTGAATTGTGTTTCAGATCTAGAGTTGACTGGAGTAATTATGCCAGTTCCAGTTCAGGAACAGGGGATGGGGTTTTATTCAAATCTCTTCATTGTACCAAAGAAGGAGAATTCCTTCAGACCAGTTCTGGATCTAAAAATATTGAATCGTTATGTAAGGATACCAACATTCAAGATGGTAACTGTAAGGACTATCTTGCCTTTTGTTCAGCAAGGGAATTATATGTCCACAATAGATTTACAGGATGCATATCTGCATATTCCGATTCATCCGGATCATTATCGGTTCCTGAGATTCTCTTTTCTGGACAAGCATTACCAGTTTGTGGCTCTGCCGTTTGGCCTTGCTACAGCTCCAAGAATTTTTACAAAGGTTCTCGGTGCCCTTCTGTCTGTAATCAGAGAACAGGGTATTGTGGTATTTCCTTATTTGGACGATATCTTGGTACTTGCTCAGTCTTTACATTTAGCAGAATTTCATACGAATCGACTTGTGTTGTTTCTTCAAGATCATGGTTGGAGGATCAATTTACCAAAAAGTTCATTGATTCCTCAGACAAGGGTAACCTTTCTGGGTTTCCAAATAAATTCAGTATCCTTGACTCTGTCTTTAACAGACAAGAGGCGTCTAAAACTGATGGCAGCTTGTCGAAACCTTCAGTCACAATCATTCCCTTCGGTAGCCTTATGCATGGAAATTCTAGGTCTTATGACTGCTGCATCGGACGCAATCCCCTTTGCTCGTTTTCACATGCGACCTCTTCAGCTTTGTATGCTGAATCAATGGTGCAAGGATTACACAAAGATATCTCAATTAATATCTTTAAAACCGATTGTTCGACACTCTCTAACGTGGTGGACAGATCACCATCGTTTAATTCAGGGGGCTTCTTTTGTGCTTCCGACCTGGACTGTAATTTCAACAGATGCAAGTCTCACAGGTTGGGGAGCTGTGTGGGGATCTCTGACGGCACAAGGAGTTTGGGAATCTCAGGAGGTGAGATTACCGATCAATATTTTGGAACTCCGTGCAATTTTCAGAGCTCTTCAGTTTTGGCCTCTTCTGAAGAGAGAATCATTCATTTGTTTTCAGACAGACAATGTCACAACTGTGGCATACATCAATCATCAAGGAGGAACTCACAGTCCTCTGGCTATGAAAGAAGTATCTCGAATTTTGGTTTGGGCGGAATCAAGCTCCTGTCTAATCTCTGCGGTTCATATCCCAGGTGTAGACAATTGGGAAGCGGATTATCTCAGTCGCCAAACGTTGCATCCGGGCGAATGGTCTCTTCACCCAGAGGTATTTCTTCAGATCGTTCAAATGTGGGAACTTCCAGAAATAGATTTGATGGCGTCCCATCTAAACAAGAAACTTCCCAGGTATCTGTTCAGATCCCGGGATCCTCAGGCGGAGGCAGTGGATGCATTATCACTTCCTTGGAAGTATCATCCTGCCTATATCTTTCTGCCTCTAGTTCTTCTTCCAAGAGTAATCTCCAAGATTCTGAAGGAATGCTCGTTTGTTCTGCTGGTAGCTCCGGCATGGCCTCACAGGTTTTGGTATGCGGATCTTGTCCGGATGGCCTCTTGCCAACCGTGGACTCTTCCGTTAAGACCAGACCTTCTGTCACAAGGTCCTTTTTTCCATCAGGATCTGAAATCCTTAAATTTAAAGGTATGGAGATTGAACGCTTGATTCTTCGTCAAAGAGGTTTCTCTGACGCTGTGATTAATACTATGTTACAGGCTCGTAAATCTGTATCTCGAGAGATATATTATAGAGTCTGGAAGACTTATATTTCTTGGTGTATTTCTCATCATTTTTCTTGGCATTCTTTCAGAATTCCGAGAATTTTACAGTTTCTTCAGGATGGTTTAGATAAAGGTTTGTCCGCAAGTTCCTTGAAAGGACAAATCTCTGCTCTTTCTGTTCTTTTTCACAGAAAGATTGCTATTCTTCCTGATATTCATTGTTTTGTACAAGCTTTGGTTCATATAAAACCTGTCATTAAGTCAATTTCTCCTCCTTGGAGTTTGAATTTGGTTCTGGGGGCTCTTCAAGCTTCTCCGTTTGAACCTATGCATTCATTGGACATTAAATTACTTTCTTGGAAAGTTTTGTTCCTTTTGGCCATCTCTTCTGCCAGAAGAGTTTCTGAATTATCTGCTCTTTTCTTTTTCTGATTTTTCATCAGGATAAGGCGGTGTTGCGAACTTCTTTTGAATTTTTACCTAAAGTTGTGAATTCCAACAACATTAGTAGAGAAATTGTGGTTCCTTCATTATGTCCTAATCCTAAGAATTCTAAGGAGAAATCGTTGCATTCTTTGGATGTTGTTAGAGCTTTGAAATATTATGTTGAAGCTACTAAATCTTTCAGAAAGACTTCTAGTCTATTTGTTATCTTTTCCGGTTCTAGGAAAGGCCAGAAAGCTTCTGCCATTTCTTTGGCATCTTGGTTGAAATCTTTAATTCATCTTGCCTATGTTGAGTCGGGTAAAACTCCGCCTCAGAGAATTACAGCTCATTCTACTAGGTCAGTTTCTACTTCCTGGGCGTTTAGGAATGAAGCTTCGGTTGATCAGATTTGCAAAGCAGCAACTTGGTCCTCTTTGCATACTTTTACTAAATTCTACCATTTTGATGTATTTTCTTCTTCTGAAGCAGTTTTTGGTAGAAAAGTACTTCAGGCAGCGGTTTCAGTTTGAATCTTCTGCTTATGTTTTTCGTTAAACTTTATTTTGGGTGTGGATTATTTTCAGCAGGAATTGGCTGTCTTTATTTTATCCCTCCCTCTCTAGTGACTCTTGTGTGGAAAGATCCACATCTTGGGTAATCATTATCCCATACGTCACTAGCTCATGGACTCTTGCTAATTACATGAAAGAAAACATAATTTATGTAAGAACTTACCTGATAAATTCATTTCTTTCATATTAGCAAGAGTCCATGAGGCCCACCCTTTTTTTGTGGTGGTTATGATTTTGTATAAAGCACAATTATTCCAATTCCTTATTTTATATGCTTTCGCACTTTTTTATCACCCCACTTCTTGGCTATTCGTTAAACTGAATTGTGGGTGTGGTGAGGGGTGTATTTATAGGCATTTTGAGGTTTGGGAAACTTTGCCCCTCCTGGTAGGAATGTATATCCCATACGTCACTAGCTCATGGACTCTTGCTAATATGAAAGAAATGAATTTATCAGGTAAGTTCTTACATAAATTATGTTTTTTTGCTGCCCCCCCCCTGGTTTTAGGCCTTTTTTGGCAATAATATTTTTTGTCAGGTTCAAAAACAGATTTCTTCAAATAATACTTCCTCAAACACATAAAAAGTGCTGAAAGTTAACAAAACTAAAGACAATAGCTAAATAAATTAAAGGTTCAGGGAGAGCGCTTAGTGGACTAATCACACAGTTTCTTGATGTGAGTCAGTGCTGCCGCACTTACCAACTGGCCAACGATTTTCCCCTATGGCTGCTCAATCCGTTATGGCTAGCGCTAGTTAAAGTGATGGTAAACTTTAAATAATCAAATGCCATAAATGTAATCTTTGCCATTAAAAAAGTATATGTGTACATTTTTTTTAAAAAAAATCCATCCGTGAAAGGGTTACATTAGTGCATATAGTAATGCTTCTATTATAATGTTATGCCGGCCCACATGGATGAATTCTTTTTTTTTTTTTATGACATTTCCAGTGAACATCCAATCAATATGTGTGTCAGTTGACAATCTTGAAGTCCAGCCCCTTTAAAGCCCATAGAAAGCCTATGTAGAGAGTGGATGTGACTGCTCTATACATCACAGCCCAGCCAAAAGAGGAAATGAAGGGGGTGGAGGAACAGACAATACCAATTAGGATTATAAACCTTTTATTATAAAATATATGTACACTTTAAAAAAAAATAATTATGTGGTTTTACTTGCAAACTAATTTCTTGCAGTCTGAAATTTACCATCACTTTAACATTTCTACTTTTTCAAATAAAGATACCAAGAGAACGAAGACAAATTGCTAATAGGAGTAAATTAGAAAGATGCTTAAAATTGCATGCTCTATCTGAATCATGAAATAAAAATTTTGGGTTTAATGTCCCTTTAAGTCACCTGCTGCTCCCAAGAGAGTCTTAAAAAGTGCTGCCCCCCAAAACCTGCTGCCCTAGGCAAATGTCTTGTTTGCCTAGGCCAAAATACACCCCTGCATAAGCATCTAGCATTTCTTTTTATATGCATGGATAGTGCAGAGATCGTGGAACTGACTGATATCTATATCTTTGCATGCAACACCAGTATAGGTTATAGGTTATTAAAGGCTAAGGTGGTCCTGCTATTGGGAAGCCCTTCAACATCCCACACCTGTAACACAGGTGTATAGTGAGGAAAATTACACTCACATATAATCTAATCCTTTCCACCTATTGGAGAACAACAGTATGATATAGTGACTGACTGGGATTGATTAAAAGAAAGGATACCTAACAAGTAAGAGGAGTTTAAATTCAAGATGGCGACTGTTGTATTTGGATGCAGTGGAACATTATTTTTTGCAGCTCTGTATACAGTTTTAAGCAGATTGGGGACACTTTTCTGAGACTCTGGAATCCCCTATAAACATGGGTATCAGTCTCTGTTGGAGGAAGCATCCTTTAAGCAACTATTATCTCCTGAGCAGAGAAATGACAATGAGTTGATTCATATGCCCAAAGCTTCTGAGTTGGGGTTGAAGGGAGAGGTCATACTGTCGTAGCTAGGCAAAGTAACACTGACATTGAGGAACCTTGGTCTGTTAATTGCTCAGGAAGTTCAGCAGATGAAGCTTGCTAATGAAGAACCACCAGGCACTGTGAGTATGACTTCTCTGCAAGGATCCACATCCCTATTCTTCTTAAATGGGCTAGTACTGCAGTTTATTAACCCCTGGATCACAGAGGAAGCTGGCAAGCAAAATTTCAGTCGTTATGGGAAGAAAGTGGTGATGCCTTTGTCAAAAAAGCACAAGTTGTTTAAGTGATAGGGCTTGGCCCAGTGGTTGTGGACTGTTCAGTGTTTTTTTGGCAGAGCTGGGGACTAATCTTTTCACTTTCAGCAACTGATGCTGCTTAGCTTTGGAGGGGCTTAGATTGAACATCAATACAATGATATATTTTCAGGGATCAAGCACCTCAGCATCTTAATATGATAAGGCTGCACTAGTAAAATGTTTATTACTCATATACCTCTGAAGCTTTGTACAACACATAGGTCTATTCCTGTGGACAGTGCTATTTATAATGATTTACTCCTTATGCATGCATAGTCTGTTTTTCAGTGCTTATATTTTTTAACTACACCCATATTAAGCTGTATCTTTAATGACGACTTACGGCTTTAATGTGTTGATATGTGATGTAAGAAATAGTCTGCTTTTTTATTCTCTAGGTTTCGTCTACCACATTATCTATATAGCTCCATAATTTAGAACTATCTTAATAAAACTATGATCCACCTCTTTACATATATACAATGAGTTTTCTTATTTTTTTAAAGGGATATTAAATTGACCTGTTTCCTGGAACCCCACTCCCTAAAGGAAGGACTTATCCGCTGTCTAAGGCCGAGACTAGAGCTATGGAGGAATACATCCAAGAAAACTTAGCTAAAGGATTTATTTGCCCTTTGTCCTCTCCTGCTGGGGCTGGTTTCTTTTTTGTCAGTAAAACGGATGGTGGTTTGAGACCCTGAATTGACCACAGAGCCCTAAACAACATTACTATCAAAAACCGTTATCCTATTCCCCTGATCACTGAGTTATATGATTTACTCCAGAATGCTTGCTACTTTACAAACTTGATCTTCCTGGGGCATACAATCTCATTCGTATTTTCCCGGGTCATGAATGGAAAACTGCCTTCAACACAAGATCCGGGCATTATGAATACCTAGTAATGCCTTTTGGGCTGTGCAATGACTCTGCTGTCTTTCAAGCTTTCATCAATGACGTCTTCCGTGACCTTCTTAACTGTACTGTCATCGTTTATTTGGATGATATCCTCATATTTTCCTCAAACTTAGTGGAACACCATGAACATGTGAAACAAGTGCTTCTCTGTCGCAGAAACAATGCTCTGGTAGCTAACCTGGAGAAGTGTGAATTTGATCAAGTCCAGATTCAGTTCCTTGGGTATGTCATCTCTAAGAAAGGTTTTGCCATGGACCCTACTAAGTTAACCACAGTCCTAGAATGGCCCCAACCTACCACATTAAAGGAATTACAGAGTTTCTTGGGATTCTCAAACTATTATCGCAAATTTATAAAGAACAAAGATTGTAAGAACTGGCCTCCTGTAGCTGTGGACACTTTCACTCTTCTAAAGAAGGCCTTTTGTACTGCTCCTGTACTACACCATCCCGACCCTGACCTGCAGTTCACTCTAGAGGTGGATTACTCTGAGAAAGGAGCAGGTGCAGTCTTAACCCAAAGGAACCCCTTAACCTCCAAATTGCATCCTGTAGCCTTTTTCTCCAAGCGATTCTCCCCTGCAGAAAGGAATTACAATGTGGGTAATCGTGAACTCTTAGCCATCAAGATGGCCCTTACTGAATGGCGACATTGGCTAGAAGGTACTGCCAACCCCATTCAGATCCTTACTGATCACAAAAACCTGACGTATTTAGAAACTGCTCACCGACTCAATCCTCGACAGGCCAGGTGGGCCTTATTCTTTTCCCGTTTCAATCTCATAATCTTCATGGGACTTTCCCGTCAGTTTCCACAGTCTAGTGATTCCTCTGAAGTTCCTACCGAACACATCATTCCTCCTTCCTGTGTGCTGGCTCAGCTTAACACTTCTCTTATGAAAAAACTGCAACATGCTCAGTCAAGAAAACCTCCTGAAGCCCCTGCGGCACCTGAGATCCTATTATCTCCCTTTTTACACACTCCTGTGCTATCCTGGGCTCATGTAAGTAAACTTTCAGGACATCCTTATTTGACAAGAACCTCTAAACTTCTATCCCAACATGTATGGTGGCCTACCATGAAGTATGACTCCCAAGAGTATGTCAAAGCTTGTCTTACTTGTGCTGCTAATAAGACTCCCCGATCTTTGCCTCATGGCTTACTTCAACCATTGTTCATTCTCAAACAACCTTGGACACACATAACCATGGATTTTGTTGTGGACCTCCCTCCTTCTGACCATCATACGGTTGTCTGGGTGGTGGTGAATCGATTTTCCAGACTTGCTCATTTTATACCCTTAACCAAGCTACTGTCTGCCCTAGAATTATCAACTCTTTTTCTTTTACATGTGGTTAGACTCCATGGCATTCCTGTGAATATTGTTTCTGACAGAGGTCCTCAATTAATCTCTACCTTTTGGAGAGCTTTTTGCAAGTTGATTAGAATCACTGTTTCCTTGTCTTCTGGTTACCATCCTCAAACTAATGGGTTAATGGAGAGAACGAATCAGGATCTCGAAGCCTATCTCAGAGCCTATGTCAATTCTCTACATACCAATTGGTCTCAATTGCTGCCCCTAGCTGAGCTGGCAAAGAACACCCACTGGCACTCTTCCCTGAGATGTTCTCCATTTCAAGCCCCAGTAGGATATCAGCCTTGTGTCTTTCCTCTTTTCACCCAGTCTACAGGGGTTCCTGCTGCAGAACGTCACTTTACTGCCCTCACTACCCATTGGCAACAAATTCACTCTGAGCTACGTTCAGCTGTCTCCAGATACAAGAGGTTTGCCGATCATCATTGAGCTACTGTTCGTGCCTTTTCAGTAGGTGAACGCGTCTGGGTCTCTACCCGACACAAGGTCCTTAAAAGACTATCTCCTGTTGCCTACAAAGTGGCTTTGCCCAGAACTCTGCGCATACACCCAGTCTTCCATATCTCACTGCTCAAGCCCTACATCATGAACACTTGACTCAGACCTCCTCCTCCTCCGATCTTGCTTCATGGTGACCTTCAATACCTTGTGCACTGCAAGGGTTACTCTGTGGCGGATTGTTCCTGGATTCCAGCCCGTGATGTCCATGCTCCATCTTTGGTCTCCAGGTTTCATGCTACTTATCCCCCAAGCCGTCTCTGGGTTCCTGAGGTACCCTTTTAAGAAGGGGGCTGTGCCACGCCGCTCTGTCTCAGCGGTGGCCCGGCACTTTCCTCCCATGGCCATTGCCATGGTTGTGGAGGTTGTTGTGCATACGGCAATGACATCATTGCCTGGATTGCCTTATTGTTGCTGAAGTCTGCTTGTCTCTGACCACTCTACTGATTAACCCCTGAACTGCTGATTACCTTATTGTTGCTGAACTCTGCCTGTCTGTGACCACTATTCTGATTAACTCCTGAACTGCTGGATTGCCTTATTGTTGCTGAACCCTGCTTGTCTCTGACCACTCTACTGAATAACCCCTGAACTGCTGGATTGCCTTTTTGTTGCAGAACTTTGCTTGTTTCTGACCACTCTACTGTTTTAACCCCTGATCTGCTGATACCTTGGATTACCTGCCTGTTGCCAGACTTTACTTTATTTATCACTCTCTCTGCATTACTCATTGATTCTCTGAAGGATTGGACTGTCTTCCTGGTGCTTTCCTCTCCCTGTCTGGGACCACTCCCTGTTTTCTCATTTCTACTGTGAGTATTGGATTGCATCCTCATTTATTTATTTCATCTTTGTTCTGAGATATTTCCTTATCTTGCCACTTGATACCGGGATAAGAAGACTACTAGCCAACGGCTAGATTACGAGTTTTGCGGTAAGAGCTGCTCGGTACTAACTTGCAAGTTAATACCACCGCTAACTTCCCTACAGCACTGGTATTACAGGTTTACAAAAAAACGGCGTTATCAGGCAAAAAGTGAGCGTAGAGCAAAATTGAGCTCCATACCGCACTCCAATACCAGCGCTGCTGAAAGCCGCGGTGAGCTGGTTTTACGTGCTTGTGCACAATTTCCCCATAGACATCAATGGGGAAATCCGGCTGAAAAAAAGTTTAACACCTGCAAAAAAGCAGCGTAAAGCTCCGTAATGCAGCCCCATTGATTCCTATAGGGAAACAAAATGTATGTTTACACCTAACACCCTAACAGGAACCCCGAGTCTAAACACCCCTAATCTTACATTTATTAACCCCTAATCTGCCATCCCCGACATCGCTGACACCTACATTATACTTATTAACCCCTAATCTGCCGCTCCGGACATCGCCGCCACTATAATAAACATATTAACCCTTAAACCGCTGCACTCCCGCCTCGCAAACACTAGTAAATTAATTATTAAATATTATATTAACCCCTAATCTGCTGTCCCTAACATCGTCGCAACCTACATTACAGTTATTAACCCCTAATCTGCCGCCCCCAACGTCGCCACCACTATACTAAAGTTATTACCCCTAAAGTCTAACCCTAACCCTAACACCCACTAACTTAAATATAATTAAAATAAATCTAAATAAAACCTACTATCATAACCTAAATAATTCCTATTTAAAACTAAATACTTACCTATAAAATAAACCCTAAGCTAGCTACAATATAACTAATAATTACATTGTAGCTAGTTTAGGTTTTATTTTTATTTTACAGGTAAGTTTGTATTTATTTGAACTAGGTAGAATAGTTAGTAAATAGTTATTAACTATTTACTAACTACCTAGCTAAAATAAATACAAATTTACTTGTAAAATAAAACCTAACCTGAGTTACACTAACCTTACACTACAATTAAATCAATTACATAAATTACAAAAAAAACCTGCCAAATTACACAAAATAAAAAAAGAAATTATCAGATATTTAAGCTAATTACACCTAATCTAATAGCCCTATCAGAATAAAAAAAGCCCCCCAAAATAAAAATAAAAAACCTAGCCTAAACTAAACTACCAATAGCCCTTAAAAGGGCCTTTTGCGGGGCATTGCCCCAAAGAAATCAGCTCTTTTACCAGTAAAACCCACCACCCACACAACCAACCCCCAAATAAAATCCTAGCTAAAAAACCTAAGCTCCCCATTGCCCTGAAAAGAGCATTTGGATGGGCATTGCCCTTAAAAGGGCATTTAGCTCTTTTTCAAGTGCCCACACCCTAATCTAAAAATAAAACCCACCCAATAAACCCTTAAAAAAACCTAACACTAACCCCCAAAGATCCACTTACAGTTTTGAAGACCGGACATTCATCCTCAATGAAGCCGGGAGAAGTCTTCATCCAAGCGGCAAGAAGTCCTCAACAAAGCTGGGAGAAGTCTTCATCCAGACGGCATCTTCTGTCTTAATCCATCCGGCGCGGAGCATCCTCTTCTTACGACAAAACTTCCAGAATGAAGATTCCTTTAAGTGGCGTCATCCAAGATGGCGTCCCTTGAATTCCGATTGGCTGATAGAATTCTATCAGCCAATCGGAATTAAAAGTGAAAAAATCCTATTGGCTGATGCAATCAGCCAATAGGATTGAGCTTCAATCCTACTGGCTGATCCAATCAGCCAATAGGATTGAGCTCACATTCTATTGGCTGTTCCAATCAGCCAATAGAATGCGAGCTCAATCCTATTGGCTGATAGAATTCTATCAGCCAATCAGAATTCAAGGGATGCCATCTTGGATGACCTCACTTAAAGGAACCTTCATTCTGGAAGAGTCGTCGTAAGAAAAGGATGCTCCGTGCCGGATGTCTTGAAGATGGAGCCGCTCCGCGCCGAATGGATGAAGATAGAAGATGCCGTCTGGATGAAGACTTCTGCCCGTCTGGAGGACCACTTCTGCCGACTTGGATGAAGACTTCTCCCGGCTTCGTTGAGGACTTCTTGCCGCTTGGATGAAGACTTCTCCCGGCTTCGTTGAGGATGGATGTCTGGTCTTCAAAACTGTATTTTTTTTACAGGTAAAAGAGCTGATTTCTTTGGGGCAGTGCCCCGCAAAAGGCCCTTTTAAGGGCTATTGGTAGTTTAGTTTAGGCTAGGGTTTTTTTTTATTTGGGGGGGGGGTTATTTTGATAGGGCTATTAGATTAGGTAAAATTAGTTTAAATATCTGACAATTTCTTTTTCTATTTTGTGTAATTTAGTGTTTTTTTTTTTGTAATTTAGGTAATTGTATTTAATTTATGTAATAGATTTAATTGTAGTGTAAGGTTAGGTGTTAGTGTAAGACAGGTTAGGTTTTATTTTGCAGGTAGATTTGTATTTATTTTAGCTAGGTAGTTAGTAAATAGTTAATAACTATTTACTAACTATTCTACCTAATTAAAATAAATACAAACTTGCCTGTAAAATAAAAATAAAACCTAAGATAGCTACAATGTAACTATTAGTTATATTGTAGCTAGCTTAGGGTTTATTTTACAGGTAAGTATTTAGTTTTAAATAGGAATTATTTAGATAATGATAATATGTTTTATTTAGATTTATTTTAATTATATTTGTTAGGGGGTGTTAGGGTTAGGGTTAAACTTAGGTTTAGGGGTTAATAACGTTAGTATAGTGGCGGCGACGTTTGGGGCGGCAGATTAGGGGTTAATAACAGTAATGTAGGTTGCGGCGATGTTAGGGACAGCAGATTAGGGGTTAATAATATTTAACTAGTGTTTGCGAGGCGGGACTGCGGCGGTTTAGGGGTTATTATGTTTATTATAGTGGTGGCGATGTCCGGAGCGGCAGATTAGGGGTTAATACATTTATTTTAGTATTTGCGATGCGGGAGGGCCTCGGTTTAGGGGTTAATAGGTAGTTTATGGGTGTTAGTGTACTTTTTAGCACTTTAGTTATGTGTTTTATGTTACAGCTTTGTAGCCTAAAACTCATAACTACTGACTTTAGATGGTGGTATGGATCTTGGCGGTATAGGCTGTACCGCTCACTTTTTGGCCTCCCAGGCAGACTTGTAATACCGGCGCTATGGGAGTCCCATTGAAAAAGGACTTTTTGAAAGCTGAGGTAATTACATTGCGTTACGGCCAAAAAAGTGTGCGGTGCAGCTAAACCTGCA
This sequence comes from Bombina bombina, assembly GCF_027579735.1. NCBI lineage: Eukaryota > Metazoa > Chordata > Amphibia > Anura > Bombinatoridae > Bombina > Bombina bombina. The sequence goes on from NC_069501.1 coordinate 372,750,402, forward strand.
AGACTCGTAATACCAGCGGTAGTGAAAAGGCAGCATTATGAGCCTTAACACTGCTTTTTCACTCATACTGCAAAACTCGTAATCTAGCCGCAAGTTTGGTCTGCTAGGGAAATATCCAACGAGCATTACAAAAACATCCAGAAATAGCACCAGATATAAGAAATGGGAAATCATTTTAAAAGCATCATTGAAAGCAAATGCAGTATTTTCTTCTTCTGAATCAGCACAGCAGTATGTATAACATAATATCTGTTTCTGATTCAGGCACCGCATAGAAATGAGCCATTCACAATTATGACGGCATCTTATTAAATACTAAATACTGTAGTTCTCACAATTCCTTGTGGCAATGCTAATATGTCTCTTCTGTATTGATTTAGATCTGAGGAAAAAAAAGGAAAACAGATGTGTTCAGGAAAGGCAATCTGTAAAACTCTGCTGGGTACACAGGCACACCACCAGCTGCCTGTGATAATTACATTTCGTATCTGTTGAGTGGGTTGAACAATCTTCTCTCTACCTAGTTAACTCCCTCAGTATATTGAATCAGTTTTTTTTTAAGACAAATATAAACGTCTTTATGTCAGACAGCAAATAGACTCTTCCTTTTCTGTAGGAATCACATTATCACTGGTCCAGAGTCACCAAGATTAAGGATTGAGTACAGACCATAGGTAATCAGGGAGCTCATACTTTCTGATCCTCTCTGAATAAATGTAAATATGCCTTAAAGTACAAATAGGTGGCTTTTCAAATAAAATCTGCATCTTACCGATCCTTTCAGTTGTAATACACTGAGAACCAAATATAAGAGAAAGGGGCAGAAAACACCTTGTAATTACAATATCTTTCTGTAATCTTTCAGTAGATCAAAGGGACACTCAGGTAAAAATTAAACTTTCATGATTAAGACAGAGCATGCAATTTTAAACAACTTTCCAATTTACTTCCATTAACAAAATGGGCACAGTCTTTTTAAATTTACACTTTTTAAGTCACCAGCTCCTACTGAGCATGAGCAAGAATTCACAGAATATACGTAAATGCATTTGTGATTGGCTAATGGCTGTCACATGATACAGGAGGAGTGGAAATTTACATAACTTTGAAATTCTACAAAACGTTTAAGAAATATTGCTCTAAGAGGCTTAAGGTCCGGCCTAATGATCTAAACCTCTCTGTGCTTGTGAGATTTTCCAAAAATTCTTGCCAGTACTATGAAGCTTCTGTTCTAATTCTATAAAGGCAGTTTTTACTTTGAGAATCACAAAGGGGTGTTCCCTACTTATAAGAATGTTAAGGCAATGCATATATTACAGTAGGGCTCGTCAACAATGATATAAAACTAATAAATGAAGTATTTGAATAAAAACACACAGCAAACATTTGTATTGTTTAATCGCGTTAAAAATTGTAATGAAATTGTTCTGCAAAAAATGGTATTTTATGGTAACGTTAACATTCGTATTGAAATTAAACAGGGAAAAAAAACTATTTCACGTGCACAGTAGAAATTGTAGTAAAGCTATACTGCACTAGCAAAAAACTCTGTGGGAAAATCCTATTTATAATATGAAATAAATGTGTATTGTTTTCCTTATTGTTAAATCAGTTTCTCCGCCTCTGCTAGTGAGGTGAACAGGGGCATTTTTTGTGTGTAGCTGAAATTTCTCCGTCAGATCTGGCATGTTCTCTTAAAGGAACATGATAGCCCAAATGTTTCTTTCATGATTCAGATATGTAATTTTAAACAACTTTCCAATTTACTTCTATTATCTAATTTGCCTTGTTCTCTTTCTACCCTTTGAAAAGAATACCTAGGTAGACTCAGAAGCAGCAAGCACTACTGGGAGCTAGCTTCGGATTGGGGGCTGCACATATATGCCTCTTGCTAACCCAATGTGTTAAGATAGCTCCCAGTAGTGCATTGTTGCTCGTTCCACAAAGGATACCAAGAGTACAAACCAAATTTGATGATAGAAGTTAATTGGAATTTTTTTTTAAATTGTATACTCTATATGAATTATATAATAAACAACAGTAAATACAGTAGATTTGCATAATTAACAAATGCACGATAAAGAGACAATGTAATAGCACTTAGTCTGAACTTCAGATGAGTAGTAGGTTTTTTTCTGACAAATTTCAAAGTTCTGTCTATTTCCACTCCCACTGCATCATGTGACAGCCATCAGCCAATAACACATGCATATACATATATTCTGTGCATTCTTGCACATGCTCAGTAGGCCAGATTTTCCTGATTACCTTGGGTGAGAGCAGGTAAAATGATCATGGTTACTAATCAGCTGATTATTTCACCTGCGCTCCAGTTAAGATATCCTCAAAATCTGGCCTGTTAGGGAGGCCTGAGGACAATGTGTGAAAACCAGTGCTCTATCTGAATCATGAAAGTTTCATTTTGACTTGAGTGTCCCATTAATATTCCCTCCATGACGATCTCACAGTTTTTTCTTTCAAACTGAAAGGTGGTGCGATTGTGTCACAATGCGCAAAACACTTTTTAACCTCATAGAAAAAAAATGTATACAATCGAGGCGATTGTAAGATGCTATACGAAGAAAGCAGAGTAATCGGATTTGTATTGGCTTTAGGATTTTAAAGTGCTTCCCCTGCTCCCTGCTAACTTCACTCTCTCCAGCAAAATATCCTTTCCTAGCGAGCTTCATTTCTTGGGAGAGGTCTCACAACTTGCAGAGACAGCCCCTTTTAGATAATTCCCTGAGGCAGCCCATGTGAGTGTCACCATGGTTTTTTACATCTGGCCCAATGACGTTTTTATCATTAGGCCCTTAGTGAGTACAGTGAATCTCTGATCTCAACACCTCAAAAACCGTTCTTGAAGCATTTTCAATATCTTTGAACAAAATGCTTTACAAAGTATCAAGTATAAAAAAAAAAAAGATATTTGTCGAGATTACATATGCGGCGCAAGCTTCAGCGTAACTGCTGAAACCTGCGTCACCCGTAATTTCACCTTGCACATCGGGGAATCACATAAAACACTCCGGCAGTTTATATACTGCCGTAAGTCGGATAAACTGGCGATGTCACCAGTGACTTACGGCAGTTTAGAAACTGCCGGCACAAAAGAAAAAAAAGAAAAAAGTTAAATCTCCCGTAACAGTCTAACCCGCCTCCCAAAAATAAACCCGACACGTCAAAACCCCTCTATCTGCCATCACCCCACATTGCAACTAATAATACAAGTATTAACCCCTAAACTGCTAACCCCCCTCCAACACAATATACCTAATTAAACTATTAACCCCAATCCGTCATTCACCCACATCACAATGTAACTAATAAATGTATTAACCCCTAATCCGGCATCCCGCCACATCACAAAGTATCTAATTAACCTATTAACCCCTAAATCGCCAACCTCCCATAATGCAAAAAACTAATTACACTATTAACCCCTAAACCGCCATTCCCCCACATCGCTATAAACCTATAAACTTCTAAACCGCCAAACCCCCCACAACGTAATAAACTAATTTAACTACTACGCCCCCTAACCTAACACCCCCTGTGATTGCAATACCTGACTAAAAACTGGCGTCACCGTCTTTTTTTGGGCGACGCCAAATATGTAATCTCGCCCATAATAGGAAGAACCCACTTCCTTTTGTTTAATATATTTCGTCCATAAAAAGACCCTATGTGATATCCAGCAACATACACAAAGACAGCATAATTTTACTGCAAGCAGATCATATATAACTAACAAACTTTATTTAATACTAAATAGATAATAAAATACAGTGATAGACTTGGGTGGAATACAGGTAACTTATCTGGGATAATGTAGCACACAATACAATAACCAATTCATAAAGTGTATTGCCTGTGATTTAACGCAAGGGTAGCTGACTGTTATCAGGTTATAAGGAAATGTTTTAATCCAACTTAAAACAGACAGTTTTTCTGCAATTTTCTGCTTAATAAAAGATCAAGAGGAATCCAGCTCTAATTCTACAGTATCATCTGGTAAACAGGAACCCTAAACCTCCTTTCCTCCGCGCTCTTCTCCTGAGCCTGCAATACAGGAAGCATTAAATTTGCTATGAAGAGCTCACAGTCTGCACAGATTACAATTTAATCAAATGATTAAGATATCATTGCCTTTGTTAAAGGTAAATGAAACAGTGCTCCTTTAGTAAATATATATATATATATATATATATATATATATATATATATATATATATATATATATATATATATATGTGTGTTAAATCAAAGTAAACATAAAAAGAAACAGATTGTGTTAAAATACAGCAAACAACTTACTTATTTTCTTGCAAAACGAGCACTTAGAAATTCTCAGTGTAGAAACTGTCTATTGTGACATAAGAGAACTTAGTTATAGTAAACTTGACATGTTTTAAAATCAGGTCCAGAATCTAGGCAATATTTTTGAGGGACTTTAATTGATCACTTGTAATAAATATGCGCTGTAACTTACTTTTTTAACCTAGCTGTGCCAGTCTAATACTCTGCGCTCCTGCCGCCCATTTCAAGGTCATATTTTTTATGAGCTAACGGTTTGAAATGTTCTCCAATCTGCACTTTTGCAATAACAAAAAAAGTGCCTTACGACTAGAGCACCGATTGGAGAATAGTTCAAAGGAGTTTTTTAGGCTAGCCACTAAGAATGGTGAGGATATTTGACCGTAAAACTTTTTTTCAGACTTATAACTCTGTATGTCCGTAAACTCTCTGTATGGGGTCCATTTATCATTGTGCGGACGGACATGATCCGCTATAGCGAACCATGTCCGCCGCAATGCTGTCGGCATTTATCATTGCACCAGCAGTTCTTGTGAACTGCTGGTGCAACGCCGCCCCCTGCAGATTTGCGGCCAATCAGCCGCCAGCAGGGGTTTCAATCAACCCGATCGTATTGGATCGGGTTGATTTTCGGCGATGTCTGTCCACCACCTCAGAGGAGGCGGACAGGTTATGGAGCAGCAGTCTTTAGACCGCTGCTTCATAATTTGTGTTTCTGGCGAGCCTGAAGGCTCACCAGAAACACGGGGCATTAAGCTCTATTCGGAGCTTGATAAATAGACCCCTATCTCCTTGTATGTGTGCGGCTTACACCCTGAGTGACAGCTAAGCCTGTATGTGAATTTTAATTGTATTTTAATATATTTTAACTTCACAAAAATCTGATTCTGCTTATGCCAGTGGGTATAGTCTATCTCAGAGCTGGATTATAGCTCTGACGAATGTGAGTATTCCTTTGCTTCCATCTGGTGATATTTTCAGCAAACAGTATTGCACTATGAGATTTGTCTTCTTTTTTTGAGTCTCTGGGAATTTTTCTATGGACTTTGCCAATGTAAGTATTTTAGGAATTTTCTACAGTGGTGTCTTTAAGGTGTTTCACTTTTATCCGATATATTTTTCCACAATGTTGAAACGATAAAATCACTTATTGTATTATAATTTTGTTTATTCTGATTTATATCTGTAATGCGCATGTTTTTGTACATAGGGGTTAATAGTGAAAGAATCTTTGGTAAGCACATTTATTCTTGCAGTGAAGTCTCACCAGCCTCACAGTCTCTTGTTTTATTGGAACTTCTCACTGGGGTGTAGGTTGTTTTATTCTAGTTATGATTTCTGTCATGCCAGGCAACATATAAGAGAGTTTATTAATCTTGTAGGGAGCATAATAGTGAGAGATGACTGATGCTGCACAAAATAAAAACAGAGACCTGCTTTAAAGGGACAGTCTTGGCCCAATACAATTTTGATAACTTATTGTTACATACCAGAGAAGCATCTTGCATCTGGTCCCATGTCTATGTAGGAAGTACATGAAACATTTAAATATTCATTGTTTGTTAGGAGCCTAAAATGTCCTCCAAGCTACGCCCACCTATTGCGTGTATATTTTGGTTTGTTAAGTTTCTCCAATCATGATCAACTCGTGAAAAAGATGTTCTACTTGCACACACTATGAAATAGCTAACTGAAAAATATGTGCACTGCTAAACTGTCATACAAGAAAACAGCTAACTGGACAAAAAGAAAGCTTGGCGTCCATTTCCTGCTGCCAACAAACTATGATTATTTAAAAGTTTCATGTACTTCTTACAAGCTAATAGATGTGGAACCCGTTGCAGGATGATTGTCTGGTATGTAACAATAAGTAATAAAGAATAAGGGGGAGATTTAATAAGCAGCGGATGCTGCTACCTTCGTCATAGTTTCCGGAATGCCGGTAACAGCAGTTTGTCAGGGTTTTTTCCCTGCCTTGTTTGCCATGTGCTGCTGGCAGCCATTTTACTCGCCTCTCTTGCTGACTCTGGTGCATACTGTGTGATGCTGCTCATTTTCTGCACTTCCTTTTATGGCCAGACTGGTGTACATCATCCGTGTGAGACAGGATGCAGTATCAGAATTGTGATGTCATAACTTATTATTTAAAGGGCCTCTGTTCAGTATGCTTTGCTCTTGCGTTGTCTCAGACCTGTTTGTGAGAGCTCCTGTGTATTACCTGGCTGTCTGACGTCCCTCCTGGTTTCTGATCTCTGGCTTGTTCCTGACTCTGCTGTTCTCCTTGTTCCTGATTCCGGCTCGTCTGACTACTCGCTTTGGCTCCTGACTCGGCTCGTCTGACTACCAGCTCTGGTTTTGATTCCTGGCTTGTTTTTTGACTTGTGGACTTTTTATTATTTTTTGCTATTAATAAAGGTGTGATTACTTTTGCACTTCTCGTCTCAGTCTGATTCCTGGCACCCTGACATTATGCAAGGGCCATGAATCCTGATGGTGCAAATAATCCACCTTTACCTGCCATAATTTCCAGGATGGATGAATAGGATCACCGCTTGGATCAATTTGCACTAGCGCTGCAAACCCTGCTGACTCGCACTGCACATTTGGACCAAAGTATCCCGCAAGTTATGGCTGCTCCTGTTTCCGCTGCTGCACCTAGTCTTACCAGGAGCATGTCTGGTTCTGCACCTCTACCTCAGCGATATGGAGGCGATCCTAATCAGTGCAGAGGGTTTTTGAACCAGGTGGGCATTTACTTTGAGACGCTACCTCAGGCGTTTCCCTCTGACAGAGCTAAGGTGGGATTTCTCATCTCGTTACTCTCTGACACAGCTCTTGTCTGGGCTAATCCCTTGTGGGAGACTAATAAACCTGTGATTTCAAAGTACCCTGAATTTGTGGCCTCCTTTCGAAGGGTATTTGATGTTCCGGCTCGCTCCTCCTCTGCTGCTAAACGACTCATGTCCATTCAGCAAGGTACAAGATCTGTTGCTCAGTATGCCATTGAGTTCCATACGCTTGCCGCAGAGGTAGGTTGGAACAATGAAGCCCTTGTTGCCACCTTCTTTCATGGGCTCTCTGATGCGATTAAAGACGAAGTTGCTGCCAGAGATTTACCAGAAGATCTCAAGGCATTGATGTCTTTTTTGATCCTAATTGACATCAGACTAAGTGAGAGGCCCTCTTTTAAGGAGCGCTTGCGGAAGCCTCCTGTTCCGTTGTCTCCTACGTGTTCGTTCCCACCCATGCCTCCCTCTCCTCCCATGCCTCCTGGTCCCAAGTCACCAGGTACTGCTGAACCGATGCAGTGGGGTTTCACGTGTCTCTCCGCGGTGGAGAGGGCCTTTAGGAGGAGGGAGGGGCTCTGTGGGTTACAGGGCCACCTTTTGAAGTTTTGTCCTACATGGCTGGGAAACGTTCACACCTAAGGTCCTGTCGGGGGCAGACCTTGGGTGGTTTATCCTTGTCCCCGGAATCGCTAAAGGAGAAACCTTTGGTCACGGTTGTCCTTTCCTGGGTGAACTCCTCCATAGTCACCCAGGCTCTTGTTGACGCCGGTGCTGCAGGCTATTTCATTGACAGTGCTTTTGTATCAAAGCACTCCTTTCCTGTTTTGCCTCAGTCCGTTCTGCTTGCTATTGAGTCCATTGATGGCAGGCTCCTTCAGCCCGCACTCGTTACTCACGAAACTGCTCCGTTATCCATAGCTGTTGGGGCTCTCCATTTTTAAACCCTCCAGTTCCAGGTGATAAACTCTCTGCATTTTCCCTTTATTCTGGGTTATCCCTGGCTCCAAAAGCACAATCCCAGTCTTGACTGGCGCAGGTCCGAAATTTTGTCGTGGTCTCCGCAATGTATTTCATTTGTCTTCGGAAACCAGTTAAAGTCTTGTGCACGTCTTCGGTATCTCAATTGCCAGAGGAGTACCGAGAGTTCCTAGACGTTTTTGACAAGGTACGTGCCGGTACGTTGCCTCCTCACCGGTCTTACATTTGTGCCATAGACCTGCAACCCGGAGCCATTCCTCCTCGGGCCGGGTTTACCCTCTGTCTGTTGCGGAGAATTGTGCTATGGAGGATTATGTTGCCGATGCTCTGTCGCGGGGGATCATCCGTAAATCCTGCTCTCCTGCAGGGGCTGGTTTCTTCTTTGTGAAGGAAAAGGGTGGCGAGTTAAGACCATGCATCGATTATAGGGGTCTTAATCATCTTACCATTAAGAATGCTTAGCCTATTCCGCTCATTACGGAACTCTTTGACCGCCTCAAGGGAGCTACGGTCTTTACTAAACTTGATTTGAGAGAAGCGTAGAATCTCGTTAGGATCAAGGAGGGCCACGAATGGAAAACAGCATTTAACACCAGGAGCGGGCATTATGAGTATCTTGTAATGCCCTTTGGCCTATGTAATGCTCCTGCTGTTTTCCAGGAATTTATTAATGATGTCCTACGAGATATGTTGCAACAGTGTGTTGTGGTGTACTTAGACGACATCCTCATACACTCACCCACACTTGAGGCTCATCGTTCTGATGTTACACGGGTTCTTCAGGAACTACGTGAGAACGGCCTGTTTTGTAAACTCAAGAAATGTGAGTTCCATCAGACTCAAGTAACCTTCCTAGGTTATGTTATCTCCGTTGCAGGGTTCTCCATGGATCCTGACGTTATCTGCAGTTCTGCAGTGGCTTCGCCCAGTTGGTCTTTGGTCTATTCAACGCTATTTGGGGTTCGCCAATTACTATAGAAAGTTTATTAAAAACTTTTCTTCCTTGGTCAAACCTATCACAGACATGACCCGTAAAGAGAATGATCCACTCCATTGGTCACCTACTGCCATTAAGGCCTTTGATAGCCTTAAGACTGCCTTTGCTGCCGCTCCAGTTCTGGCTCATCCTAACCCTGTCCTGCCTTTCATTCTTGAGGTCGATGCGTCTGAGACTGGAGTAGGTGCCCTCTTGTCTCAACGTCCTACACCTGATGGTTCCTTGCATCCGTGTGGTTTCTTCTAAGAAATTGTCTCCAGCAGAGTGCAATTATGAAATTGGCGACAGGGAATTACTGGCCATAATTTTGGCACTCAAGGAATGGAGGCATCTTCTTGAGGGTACTAGCGTGCCAGTGCTCATTCTTACTGACCACAAGAATTTAACTTATCTATCTGAAGCAAAATGTTTGTCGCCCTGACAGGCCAGATGGGCGCTATTTTTGTCTCAGTTTAATTATGTGGTCTCCTACCTGCCTGGTAGTAAGAATGTTAGTGCTGATGCCCTCTCTCGACAATTTTCCCCTCTGTCCAAGGAGGAGTCTGTACCTACTCCAGTTATACCGCCTGACCATATTTTGGCTATTGTACGTACTAATTTGACTTCTCCCTTGGGGGAGGATATCCTGGCTGCACAAACCAATGCACCTCCTGAGAAACCTAGTGGTAAGTGTTTTGTTCCTGAGAATCTTATAACTAAACTTTTGCACACTTAAGAAAGAACCAAATGATTTGGTCTGTCACTCAACAATTCTGGTGGCCAGCTCTTCGTTCTGATGTTGCTGCGTATGTTGCCTCCTGCTCAGTTTGTGCACAGAATAAGACTCCTCGATGTCTTCCTGTGGGTCTTCTTCAACCTATTGCTAATGGTGAGCGTCCTTGGACACATCTTTCCATGGACTTCATTTTCGAGCTCCCTGTTTCCAATGGCAATACTGTTATCCTTATGGTGTTTGACTGTTTTTCTAAAATGTCACATTGCATTCCCTTGAAGAAGTTGCCTGCCGCTCAGGAGCTTGCTTCAATTTTTGCACGGGGGGTCTTCTGTTTACATGGGTTACCCAAGGATATAGTGTTGGACCGGGGTAGCCAGTTTGTCTCCAGATTTTGGCGTTCCTTTTGTGCTCAAATGGGGATTTAGCTTTCCTTCTCCTTGGCATATCACCCCCAATCCAATGGGGCTGCGGAATGGTCTAATCAAGCTCTGGAACAGTTCCTCCGTTGCTATGTCTCAGATCACCACAATAATTAGTCTGAACTGTTATGTTGGGCAGAGTTTGCTCGTAATAGTGCTATTAATGCTTCCTCCAAGTTATCCCCGTTCATGGCGAATTATGGGTTTCAACCATCCTTGTTGCCCGATTCATTGATGTCTCAGGGTATTCCGGCTTTGGAGGAGCATCTCCGGCAACTCCGTTCCACGTGGGTGCAGTTTCATAATTGCCTTCATCGTTCTATGCAGTGCCAAAAGTTCCAGGCTGATCGTAGGCGTCTGCCCGCGCCTTCCTAACAGGTTGGTGAGAGAGTTTGGCTGTCCTCCCGCAACTTGAACCTTCGTGTGCCTTCCAATAAACTGGCTCCCCGCTATGTTGGTCCTTTTCAAATACTCCGATGGGTCAATCCTGTGGCCTACGCTCTTGACCTTCCTCCTGCAATGCGCATCTCCAATGTTTTTCATGTCTCCCTCTTGAAACCATTGGTTTGTAATCGGTTTACCTCTGTGTTGCCTCATCCCCGTCCTATCTTTGTTGACAACCATGAGGAGTATGAGGTCAGCAGCATTATTGACTCTCGTATGTCGAGGGGCCGTGTACAGTATTTGGTTCACTGGAGGGGCTACGGTCCGGAGGAGCGTTCATGGGTTCCCTCCTCTGATGTTCATGCTCCCGCCCTCCTCCGTGCCTTCCATGCCATTTCCCCAATAAGCCTTTTGTCATCCCGCGGGGGAGGGGTAGTTGAGGGGAGGGTACTGTCAGGATTTTTTCCCTGCTTTGTTTGCCATGTGCTGCTGGCAGCCATCTTACTCACCTCTCTTGCTGACTCTGGTGCATACTGTGTGATGCTGCTCATTTCCTGCACTTCCTTTTATGGCCAGACTGGTGTACATCATCCGTGTGAGACAGGATGCAGTATCAGAATTGTGATGTCATAACTTATTATTTAAAGGGCCTCTGTTCAGTATGCTTTGCCCTTGCGTTGTCTCAGACCTGTTTGTGAGAGCTCCTGTGTATTACGTGGCTGTCTGACGTCCCTCCTGGTTCCTGTTCTCTGACTTGTTCCTGACTCTGCTGTTCTCCTTGTTCCTGATTCCGGCTCATCTGACTACTCGCTTTGGCTCCTGACTTGGCTCATCTGACTATTTGCTTTGGCTCCTGACTCGGCTCGTCTGACTACCAGCTCTGGTTTTGATTCCTGGCTTGTTTTTTGACTTGTGGACTTTTTATTATTTTTTGCTATTAATAAAGGTGTGATTATTTTTGCACTTCTCGTCTCAGTCTGATTCCTGGCACCCTGACACAGTTAAGAAGCAGCGGTCATAAGACCGCTGCTCCTTACCTTGTCTGCCACCTTTTAGGTGGCGGACAGCAATCATCCCGATCAGATACAATCAGGATGATTGACACCCCCTGCTAGCAGCTGATTGGCCGACAATGTGCAGGGGGCGCCATTGTACAAGCATTTCACAAGAAATGATTGTCCAACGTTAAATGCAGACAGCGTATGCTCTTGGCATTTAGCGATAATGGGACAGACATGGTTCGCTATAGCGAATCATGTGAGCCCAACATTTGGTAAACTGACCCCTAAGTATTGGGTCTAGACTGTTCCTTTAAGCCAAAATCACATTGGCAAGCCCTGTCATCTTCATACTGACGCCAGGATTGGCTCCTCCAAATAAGGAAAGTGGTGAGTGAAGTTTGACCATTGAAAAACAACAGCAGCAAACAATGTGCTTATCTGCTCTAATTACATTCAGACTAATGTTGTAATTGCAAGGTGCTTACTATGCTGCTTTTAGGAGACATAAAACAGAGCAATCCCAGAGATAATTCAGTAATTCATGGAAGCTCATATTGGGAAAGTGAAAGGCCAATTCAGGTTGAATGCATGGGATAAGTAATCGTTTAACAGCAGCAGTTTGCTTAGGTACATGTTAACCACGTTTTGCAGCAATTAATGTGTTTGTATTTTATATTTTTTAATGTAAAGTGTTTGATTTAAAGAGACACTAAAGTCAAAATTAAACTTTTATGATTCAGATAGAGGAGCATTTCCATTTTATTTCTATGATCTAATGTGCTTTGTACCTTTTTTTTAAATCCTTTGTTGGAAAAAAACACATACCTAGATAGACTCAGGTGCAGCAATGTACTACTGAGAGCTAGCTGCTGATTGCTGGCTGCAGATATATGCCTCTTGTCAATGGCTCATCTTATGCGTTCATTTAGCTCCCATTGCTGCTCATCCAACAAAGGATACCAAGAGAATGAAGCAAATTTGATAATTGAAGTAAATTGAAAAGTTGTTTAGCATTGTAAAAATGTTTTATTTCATGTCCCTTTAACAGTTTGCATAATAAAGGATAAAGGAAAAAAGTCTGTAATTGAGTGCTGAGTCCATGTTTCATAAAATTTTGTTGACTCTGTCAATGAAAAAATAAGCACAAGGGACATAGCACACAAGAAATGTATATAGGTAAATGCAATACCTTGTGTTATGAAAAAAACTTGTCTAAGTAACGAGTATTTGTTGTTGCTGTGTATCCCAAGTTTAGACTTGTTAGTGTTAATTAATCCATGATCAAGTAGTTTAGTCAGTTTCACAGTTTACATAATATTTTCAAAACAGCCCATAGCTGAGATCCCAACCTGCAAAAACTCATTTCAGGGAGGTGGATTCACCGGCTATCTCACCCCCCCACACACACAGACACATAGCCACCAAACAATATATTCCTCTTCCCATATAAAGAAAACCAACAGACAGCGCATTATTCTATACCTGACAGCAATTATAATTACCTGTGTTCAGCAGTATACAATACAATCACTGCCGGTCCCAAAACAAGTCTGTTCCCTCACAGATCGACATATTTAATTTGGGCAAAAACTAATAAAGTTGATATAAAGAGAAGGTAGCGACTAGTTCCCATCCTGGTTAAAGGGCCTGTGATGTCAAAGCAGTCACGTGACACAGAGAGCAGCTGCTTGAATGGCTCTGTGTGTAATGCACAGCTAATATGAAGAAGTTAACCACATTTCCAGGATATTGTATTTAGTTTGCAAGTGTTAGGGAGCCGCTATTACAATGCAGTAGTCTCCCGAAACTTCTGGGAGAGTTGGGATGTCTGCCATAAAATACACCCATAATGTATTAAAAAGTCTGTACCCTATGTCATGAAAGAAGTTCACAATGGTCTGTATCCCTTTGTCTTCTATCTCAGAGCATCGCCATGTAATTTAATGGCCCTTTAAGGAATAGCAAGCAGGCATACACATTAGCACTCTTCATTTATTGTCTATTAACTTTCAAACCACATTATCATGGCTTTAATCATTAAAATATCAGATGGAATGCTAATTAGCACAACATAAACTATAGACAGCCTGTTTCATCATTACTGAGACTCGCTAAGTGTGCCATTTATCTTACAGTTATACATCAAAGATTTAATTAAAGGGATATTCTAGTGTAAAAATAACACACCCGTTTTATTAAAGCGTTTTATTTATAAATATTTTTTTCTATTACTATCTGTTTAACATTGCAGAAGGGTTAAATACATAGACAAAATTGTACTCCTGTGCCTCTTCAGATGAGGCTGCAGCTTGTGAGCCAACCAAGAGCAGGTACACTTGCTTATGCTCCAATCACTTTTCATATTCACATGTGGAGCATAAGCAAGTTTACAAAAAACAAAAAGCGGTCATGCACTAACAATGCTCCAAGCATAATAAATCCAAACTATAACACCCTGAATAGAAAGTACCCTGTAGCGTATAGTAAGAATGCAGGTAGGCAAAACACTAACAGTTTCTTAATAGATAATTGTGCTCATCATTCACTAGTTCCAGGCATTCTGACTCACCGCTACACGCAAAACTCACAGAACTCTCACCGACTTAATCCCCAGTCTGACGCGTTTCGTTATTAACCTGTACTCATAGATGACTAGATATACTAATGACTGAATATTTAAACAAGTTCCTCTCTGATAATTGGTTAAGGGGCGGCCTTGATAATTTGTCTGGGTTTTTAAGGTCTAAACCCCCTATTCTGTCCTCCCAGGGCCTTGACCACCCGCCACAAGAGCCAAGTGTCCTCTTGCCGCCCAACAAAGCCAACAGGCACCTATTACCTACATAAACATTATAACAATATTAAAAACGAATTATATAAAAAAAATTTTTTTGTTTTTCTTTTTGTTTTGAAACTAACTTAAATAACCCTCAATAAAGCGCCCCTGACGTCCTTTAAGAACAAGTCCAACCCAACGTCCGTCAGGTGGACCCCGTCAGGCCTGAATAGGTCCTTTTTGTCAGCCGTGTTATTTTCGTGCCGGATCACGAAGCCCCCCAGGGCCGTGACCGTCCTTCCCATCTCCCTGTTGACCTTTTTTCGCACATTATATGCAGCTTTCTGGGTCATGATGTGTCGCCATTGCAGTCGAGCAACCACATTTGACCAACCTAAAGTCACATCCTTCAGCCACGTGTGAACCTATTTCACATCTGCCGCCATTCTCTTAATCAGGTCCAATGCGGGCATTGCCCCCAAATCGTTCCCCCCAAGGTGCAGCACTAAGATATTAGGCTGCCCCCACCTTCTGTGCGCATCCTGCAACAATGCTGGCAAATCAGCCCATAACTGTCCCCTGCGCCCTAACCACCGGAAGTTTGCCTTTGACGTTGGGAATCCAAGCTGCTGTCCTTCCGGCGACCGCAGCGCCCTGATGTGTGCCCAGTGGATGTACGAATGCCCTACAATCCACACGCGAACCGGAGGGGATTTCTCACCTACAACACCTGGCAAAACAGAGAACCACAAATGGCCTAACAAGCCAACATTACCTGTCCACTGCATCAACCTCCAGTAAACAACCCCCTTCCTCTGCAATCTTATACTGGGTTGATTTCCATCTTCCCAAGCGCTTAATTTTACTGCGGCAAGGCACTTTTCTGCCGCGCTGGTCGCCATGCCTATCCTAAAGGAATGCGGAGCTATCCTACTGGGATCCAACCCCGCCTTCCCGGCCCCCTTGGCGAGCACCCTGTGGAACTGAAAAGCTGACAAGGCCGTCCCGTCCATGTGCATCAGGAACTGCTCCCCGCCTACCGGCCTCACCTTAATGTATTTTTCCATGCAACGCACCGGACAACATTCCTCGCAGTCCTGCTGTGCAAGGGGCAACCACCTTACCTTCTTGGTCCGTTTTTGACCTAGGCACAAATAAGAGGAGCCCACCGTCCGCCAACCAGACGTGCTCCGCCCGGACTCCCCCGGTCCCTTTCACCTTGGACGACGCCACCAGCTCGCCCACTCTAAGCGCCCCCGCGAATGCCATCGCGAAGGCTGCCCAAAAGAGCAACTGCTCGTATTCAGATGTGCACACAGAGCCCAAACCTAACACTAGCAGTCGCAGCCTGCCCTGTGTAATAGGCTCCCTCCGGTCCTTTGCCTGGGGGGCGAGCCTACCCCACCCCTTCAGCACCTTCCTGACCAGGAAAGCGCCGGAGTGATCCGCATAACCCAACGCCTTGTTGAAGAAGGCTATCGCAGATAGCCTCCCCCCTGCGCCAGCCCTACTGACCCCTTCATGTCTTAGCTGCGCCAACCATTCTAACACCTGCACCCTTGAAGCCCCCCGTACCTGCACACGCTTCTGCTGACAGAAAGCTTCCCATCTGTTCCAGTGGCTCACATATGCCGACCAAGCCTTGACTAAGGGAAGGATGCTCGCCCAATCTTCAACAACTGCCAAAGAGAAGACGGGCACGTTAGACCCTCTTTTGCCGCCTTGGGTGCTGCTTCCCTAAACTGCCTTCAATTAAATCGAGAGAGTGCATCAGCTATAACGTTCTGCACTCCCGGGACGTGTTTGGCGGTGAAACAGATGTTGCGCTGCAAGTAGCGCAACACCAGGTGCCTCAAGTAGCTAACCACAGCCGGCGATGACGCAGACAACCTGTTAATGGCGTACACAACACTCCGTCCAGAATACCACCGATCTGTTGGCCAACCTTTCTCCCTAAATTTCGACGGCCACCACAATTGGAAATAGCTCCAGCAATGTCAAATTTTTTGTACAACCTGCCTCCACCCATTCCCGTGGCCATGGAGCTGCGCTCCATTTGCCATTAAGGTATGCCCCATACCCGAAGCTACCCGCTGCATCTGTGAACAGGTGCAACACATGGCTCGATACGGGAGGGTGCCTCCATAGGCACACCCCGTTAAAATTCTCTAGGAAGCTGTCCCAGACCGCCAGGTCCTCTTTCACCTCAGACGTGACGCAGGCCCATTTCACCTGACCTGTCGGGCCTTTCAGTTGACCCTCCAATCGATGGTTAAAGACCCTTCCCATAGGAATGACCCTTCCCGCAAAATTCAGAAGGCCCAGTAATGACTGCACCTCCCTGATGGGCACTCGGTCCAGTCTCCTGACTGCCCGCACCGAAGATAACATGCGTGTTACCTTTTCCTGTGGTAACCTGCATATCGCCTGCACCGTGTCTATTTCTATCCCCAGGAAAGTAAGGCACGTGCAAGGACCCTGCGTTTTATCATCTTCAAGCGGAACCCCGAATCGTGCCATCATATCCTTCATAACGCCCATGAGCTTTTCACAATCCGCGCAACCAGCTCTTCCTACCAATAGAAAATCATCAAGGTAGTGGGCCACTGCGCCCCCACCGGAAGCCTTATGTACCACCCAATGGAGGAATGAGCTAAAGCATTCGAACAGCAAACAGGACAGTGAGCAACCCATAGGTAATCACCTGTCCACATAGTACAACCCCTCGATCTTCATGCCCATTAGCCTGAAAGCTGAGGGGTGCAATGGCAGTAGCCGGAAAGCTGACGCTATGTCCAGCTTCGCCAACAGCGCACCCGGCCCACATGCCCTGACTATGTCCAGCGCCTTATAAAACGACTGATAATGGACCGAACTCAGCTCCGGGTCAATAGCGTCGTTAACCGACCCCCCTTTTGGAAAGGACAGGTGATGTATCAACCTGAACTTCCCTTCCTCCTTCTTGGGCACGACCCCCAATGGTGAGATCACCAGATCTTCCAATGGGCAGACCGAGAATGGACCGGACACCCTGCCCAGAGCCACCTCCTTAGCCAACTTCTCCCTCACCACGTGCGGGAATTCGTAGGCCGTTTTCAAGTTCCTATGCACCGGTGAACCCACAACCCTCCCTGTTACAGGGATACGAAAACCCCCCTCCAACCCCGCCAGGAGCAGCTCCGCTGCCTCCCGGTCAGGGTAATTCGCCAGCCATATTAACATGGCCGGGCAACTTAAGCGGGGTTGGTGCCCTTGACCGCAACTTCCGGCTTGGGAGCTGATTTGATCTGGCCCTGCTCCTTTCTCCTCCCGCACTTGGTTCCTGGGTGGGGCCCCGCACAGAATTTGCAGATGTGTCGAAAGGAGCAGCTGCTCCCCCTGTCACACTGCTTCTCTTGGAATTTCAAGCATTCCCTACCTCGCCTACCCAGCCGCGGACCCTAGCGCGGCTGGCCTTGGCGCACCATCCCGGGGGAGGGGGCACCTCCCTCCAACCCCAGTTTTGACCACAAATTCATATCTTGTGTGCCAAAATGTAGCAAGGGGTTACCCACCATCTTCCTTCTAAAGGCCATGTCATATTCACGCCATGTGCCTTCCTTAAATCTCATTTGGATATCCTCAATGGTATCCTGATACTTAAACAGGTTATGGCCCTGCAAGGGCCACCTGTCCACGTAGCACGCAGGGAAGAACCGGAAGCATTTCAGCCATTCCTCGTAGGTCTCTGGCCTGCGCACCTTCTTTGGCCCTGAACCATCCAGAGCCCTTTCTTTTGCCCTAAAGGCATCCAGGGAGAGGTCAAACACGTTCACGTATTTACCCTCCTGAATCTTCTTCACGACCTTCATTTTCAGATGGCCGTAAAGGGAGTGGACTAGGCAAGGGTAAGTGTCCCCCTGCGCCGCCACTTTACGCGGCACCAGGCCCGTCGGGGCTATATTACCCCCGGGCCCCAGCACCCCCATAACCTCAATTGCCTGTCCTTTAGTGCCCACCCTATTCTTCGCCTTAGCCGCTGCCTTTTTTTTTATCCACCTGAACATTCTGCGCTGCCCTTTACCCACTAACCCAAGGTCCTCCCCGCTTTCTGAACCTGACTCACTCGTGGAAGACCCCGTGTCAGTGTACATAGTGTCAGGTGCATGGCACTCACCGGTTCCTGGCGTCTCTGGCCCTGCTGGCACTTGCGGCGCTGGTCCCATCTGGTCTCTGCTGGGCCCCGCCACCACTAGGGCAGCTGATGAACTCTCAGTTTCTATGTCCAGATTACAAGTGGCACACTAAATAATTTTTTTACTTGCGTATTCACTGTAAAAGTAAAAGATTACTACGGGCAGGTTAGCACACGTATTACAAAAGTAAATGTATTGAAAGTAAAAAGTTAGTGAGCGAGTGAAGGATAGATGCGCTCTAACTTCAGGACTTCAAATACTTCTCTCACCATAGAAAAAAAAGGCTAACACATCATTTGCACGTTAATCAAACACTGCATTAGACCAACAGCGCTAAACCTGAAGCTAGTTGAATAAATACTTAAGCATTTTCGTCTATGTGAAGAACATTGGAATGTAAAGTATTTCTATTCAACACATTAATACATATAAAAATTGAATAAAAATTATATTGCATGTTTTAAGGTATCGTTTCTTAACCTCGGTCATAAAGTAACCCCAACAGGCCAGGTTTTCATTATAGTTGAACCAGTGCACAAGTGAAATAACCAGCATATAGGGACACTGAACCCAAATTGTTTCTTTTGTGATTCAGATAGAGCATGCAATTTTAAGCAACTTTCTAATTTACTCCTATTATCAAATGTTCTTCATTCTCTTGTTATCTTTATTTGAAAAGCAAGAATGTAAGTATAAATGCCGGCCCATTTTTGGGGAAAAACCTGGGTTGCTCTTGCTGATTGGTGGATAAATTTAACTTACCAAAAAACAAGAGCTGTCTAGGGATCTGAACCAAAAAAATAGCTTAGATGCCTTCTTTTTCAAATAAAGATAGCAAGAGAACAAAGAAAAATTGATAATAGGAGTAAATTAGAAAGTTGCTTAAAATTGAATGCTCTATCTGAATCACAAAAGAAAACATTTGGATTTAGTGTCCCTTTAACAACAAAAATACCTTACAAAGTACACTTACATAAAAACAAAGAAAATATAGAGACGCACTCACTGAGACAGAACAATAGCTAGAAAAACTTCCGTACTTGTCCACAAGACCAGGCAATTGCTCTTAGGTCTCCCTAAGTGTAAAAGGGGAAACCAGACGTGGACTCCTTGCACACATGCCCTAGAGATATGCAACTGCACCTCACTGACGAGGCCCAAGAGAGGCAGAAACGTACGTCTGGGGTTGTTGCTTCCCTTGTTCAGAGAAGAATTGCCTGGTATTTCGGTGCTGGACTGTCATTGGGCAGGATCAGACTGATATGCTACAGGATATATAGTGTGCTAAAAGAACGAGCACCCTGAGTGGCACTGACCTTGTGGACAAGCACAGAAGTTTTTCTAGCTATTGTTCTGTCTCACTGAATGCGTCTCTCTATTTTCTTGATTTTATGTAAATTGTTCTTAGGTCTCCCTAAGAATAAAAGGGGGGAAACCAGATATGGACTCCTTGCCACATGCCCTAGAGATATGCAACTGAACCTCACTGACGAGGCCCAAGAGAGACCGAAACGTACGTTTGGGGTTTGTTGTTTGTCTTGTTCAGTGAAGAATTGCCTGGTATTTCGGTGCTGGACTGTCATTGGGCAGGATCAGACTGATATGCTACAGGATATATAGTGTGCAAAAAGAGGCTGCACCCTGAGTGGCACTGGCCTTGTAGACAAGCACAGAAGTTTTTCTAGCTATTGTTCTGTCTCAGTGAGTGCGTCTCTCTATTTTCTTGTTTTTAAAGTACACTTAAACACATAAACTACACTATTAACCCCTAAAACGCCATCCCCCATATCACAAACTATCTAAATAAACTGTTAACTCCTAAACCGCCATCCCCCCACATTGCAAACTATCTAAATAAAATGTTAACCCCTAAACCACCATCCCCCCTCAGTGCAAACTAACTAAAGCATTAACCTTTAAACCGCCATCCCACCACAACGGAAAGTAATAAACTAACATCTAAACCTCCTAACCTAACACCCACTAGCTTAACCCCAATTAAAATACCCATAAATTAAAGGGACATTCCGGTCAAAAATTAAATGCGCTTAGATAAATTACATCTTTGAATAGAAACATATTTGCAATATACATGTATTGGCAAAAATGTTTCTAGTATAAGTTATTACTGTTTTAGTGTTAAAATTTGTCTCGTAAAGCATAGCTAGATATTCTCAGCACACCAGCATTTTAAAAAATGCAGCTGCTTAGAGTGCAAGTGGGGCTTGTATCATTCCAGCAATTAACAAATTTAATCATCACCAGATTGTACAATCACCTTAGGCTCTCTGAGCAAGTGCTGTTTTTAAAATGCTGGTGCACGGTGCATACTTAAATACACTTTTGTAACAGCAATAACTTTTTTAGATGCATTTTTGCTAATACATGTATATTACACACATGCTTCTATTCAAAACGGAAATGCATCTATGTTAATTCCAGTTTTGTCTGGAATGTTCCTTTATATAAAAACTTACCTGTAAAATTAAATTAAAACCTAAGCTTACCCTAAATAAAACTTACATTACTTAAAAAAAAAATTACATTACAAAAAATAAAAATACATACCCTTTACAGAAAACTAAAAAAAAACTTAAATGACCAAAAATAAAAAAAAACTTAAATGACCAAAAAATAAAAATCCTAACTTTACACAAAAAACCTAACCCTTTACACAAAAAACTACCATTACAAAAAATAACAAATAAAATTACGAAAAATAAAAAAAATATTCCTATTCTAATACCCCCCAAAAAAATCACCCCAAAATAAAAAAAAAACTATTCTACAAATAAACTACCAATAGCCCTTAAAACAGCTATTTTTCAGCCCAAAAAACTAAAAAAATCCCTGAACTTAAAAAAAATAAGATAAAAAAGTCTAACCCCAAAATTGGTACTCACCAGTGATGATGGGCGGTGCTCCATCTTCATCCTGGCAGCGCACCATCTTCATCCTGGCAGCGCACCATCTTCATCCTGGCAGCGCACCATCTTCATCCATCGTGGTCCATCTTCTTCCATCTTCATTCCAGCGTCGGCAGTCCATCTTCTATCTTCATCCTGGTGGCGGGTGCAATGTCAGCGGCGGTGGCGGCGACATCGGTCCTCCTCTTCAGACTATCGACACAGAGGTCTTCTTCATGCGGGCTCCAGCCGCAAACTGAAGATTGAATGCAAGGTGTCCCTTCTATATAAGGGTGCCCTTGCATTCCTATTGGCTGATTTGAATCTTCAAATTCAAATCAGTCCATAGGACGAAAGGAAGAAGTGAGTAGGGTGTTTTTTTTCTCCACTTTCTTTCTCCATTGATTTCTATGGGGGAACACATGCACGCGCACGACAAAACTCCGCTAGCCTTGTTTGCGCTTCTCAGGCTACCTCTAGAGAAAAACAATATTTTTTTAAACTTGTAATACGAGCAGATCCAGAGAAGCGCAAAAAGCATTTCGCTAGCTGTGTTTTCTCGCCCATTTTACATATATATATATATATATATATATATATATATACATACACATATTTAGAAATAAATATACATGTATATATGCACATATATATACACACCAATATATTCACACCACCAGCAAAAAGATTATGACTCGTGAAAGGCTCGGATGATGACAAGCATTTTTTAGTAATTCTAGCGTAGTTTCTGTTTGTGCTTTAGCACAACATTTTGCTTTCAACTTGCAATATGCACGTTAGTACAGTCATTATATTGCTTATTGCGTCCCATACTAACATTAGCACGCCACTTATAATCTAGCCCTATGTGTTTAACCCTTTAAGAATATGTTAATCATAAGAGCTATGATACCTGGTACTGTAATAAAAAAGACTTTAAAAACACGTATGTTTATTTGCTAAACACAGATTTGAAATGATTCTCCAAATAAAACATGAATAGTACTATAAAGGGCATTTAAAAAAAAAAGATAATGCTTTTCAATTCAGGTAACATTTCCTTTTAAGCTAATACAGCATTATAATAGTGTAAAAGTCAGAACACAACAAGCACATTCCTTAAATGGACATGAAACCCAATTTTTTTCTTTCATGATTTAGAAAGAGTATGTAATTTTAAACAACTTTCTAA
Source organism: Bombina bombina (assembly GCF_027579735.1). Classification (NCBI taxonomy): domain Eukaryota; kingdom Metazoa; phylum Chordata; class Amphibia; order Anura; family Bombinatoridae; genus Bombina; species Bombina bombina. The sequence goes on from NC_069501.1 coordinate 372,773,051, forward strand.
TTTACCTCTATGATCTGATTTGCTTCATTATCTTGATGTCCTTTGCTGAAAAGCATATCTAGATAGGCTCAGTAGCTGTTGATTGGTGGCTGCACATAGATGACTCGTGTGATTGGTTCAACAATGTGCATTGCTATTTCTTCAACAAAGGATACCTAAACAATAATGCAAATTAGATAATAGAAGTAAATTGGAATGTTGTTTGAAATTGTATTCTTTATCTGAATCATGAAAGAAACATTTTGGGTTTAGTGTCCCTTTAAACGCAAATAATCTCACTATACAGTCCCATAGTTTGATGGCTACAGAACTTTATGGGTTGCAGGGAAACCAGCTTCCAGTATTCATTTTACTAGAGTGGAGGAACTTTATTTACATAACTTAGAGGTGTTATATACAAATACATGTATTGCCAAAATGTAAAATGTGAAATACTGTATATCCCTTAATGTGCTGTCACATTCTAATATTGCAAACCGGGACCAGGGTAAGTTTGAAGGGACTAACCTTAAAGAGGCCAGTGTGTGGGACTACTATAGTAAATCTGGATGGTCCGGATCTGTTGGTTTGTCCTTGAGGCTTCCACTGAGAAACCAGACTTCCTAATTGACAGACAGGTAGAAGGGCGGGACTCTAAGACACTTGAGATCTTTGCTATTCATAATAGTCACTTATATCCATGTATGCCTTTAAGGGTTATATTCTCATAATTACAACAGATAATATAATAACAAGCATTATAAACTATATACATGCCTCAGCTTGTTACTGGATTGCTAATGTCATTTGCCTTGTTCTCATTGCCTGCTCACATGCAGACTTTAGTGCCATGAGACAAATTGTCCTTACACAACAGTATGCTCTACAGATAACATTAACAAGGGAATGGGGCTTGTGGGTAATTATTTCAGAAAAAACAAATAAGATAGAACTGTACAATGTGGGTTGTTAACAGGAAAAAAAATGAATTACTAGGCCACACCCAGATTGTTACTTGCTATACAGTACATCTCTGCAAGTGCAAGGTTGTAAAATAATTGCGTATTATTATTAATATTATCATTTATTTGTATAGCGCTGCCAACTTCCGTAGCGCTGGAGTCCAAAGAATACTGCAAAGTTTTCTGGAAATATCAGAAACAACCTTTATACTTAAAGGGACAGTCTAAACTAAAAAGTGACTTACACTAATGTAATCCTACCACAGTGATAACAACGTAGAACAGGAAATTCTTTTTTTTCCATGCAGGCAAAATCGAGTATTTTTGCAGCGTTTTCTGTTTTGAAAAAACCGCCAAACTCCTCCTACATGTAACATAATAATTTTCCTTGGGTTGTGAATGTGACTGGGGGCTGCGTGTCGTGCGCAACACAAGTCATGCGTGCACGGCGATTCGCACATGCTTAATTTTTTTATTATGCATTTGTTGATTATACAATTCTACTGTATTTAATGGTGCTTTAAGAAACCTAACCCTGCTACATTATTCACAGTGATTGTTTAATTACTGTTATAGATCTAAATAACCTTAGCTGAGGATAGAAGAGGAATTTAAAAGTGTATGTTTAGGGACAGCAAAACAATGCAAATTTAGCTAACAGGGGTTGATTGAAATCTTGTCAGTATTATCAGTAGATTTAGTTGTTTGAAGTAATCCAGTATTGATATGGAATAATCACAAATTGCTTCTGCTGTTAAAATCTCTCAGCCACAATTTTTTTTACCGATAATGAAAGGAAAATGCGGTTTCCAATGTTAAGTTTGTGGCACAGATTAAACCTAATCCCAGATCTAGACTCTGCAGTTGAATTCTTTCAGTCCAAACTTCTACAAGTTTGGAATTTACATGCCCCGCTGCGTAAGGTGAGAGTAAAAGGAGCACACTTGCATTGGATCACAGCTGACCTCATTCAAATGTACCAGTTTCGGGATTCATTGTGGTCAAAGTTCAAGCATACTGGCTCTATAAACGATCACTGTGTATATAGACAATGGCGAAATATATGCACTAAACAAACAAAATTGGCTAATATTTCTGTGAAAATCTGAACAATAACATATCAAACCCTAGAAAGTTTTGGAAACTCATAAATAACTTACAAACTCCACCAATCCACTCCCAACTCTCCACTGTCAATGTGGACAACCAAACCCTGCAACTCCCCTTAGAAGTAGCAAATGCCTTTAACATTTATTTTGTCGGATGCTCCACCACCCTGATTGACAAACTAATAAATGACATGCATCCTGAAACTACAAATGTGTATCAGGCCCCACTAAATCGGCAAAAACCCAATATAGAGAAGTTCAATTTTAGACCTGTACTCATCAATGCCATTAAGAAACACCTTAATAATCTAAAAATGAAAAACCAGTCTGGACCTGAAGCTCAATGCGTTGGCAATAGCTAAACCTGTCACAACCCTAATTAACGAATCCTTGGTGTCTGGATACATACCCAAACTTTGGAAGACTGCAAGAGTAGTGCCTATCCATAAAAGTGGGGAGATAACCTTGGTTTCTAACTATCGCCCAATATCAATGCTCCCAGTATTGTCAAAAATCTTATAAAAATGCGTCCATACGCAATTATGTGAATATTACCAACAATCTATCTGACCTCTGATCAATCAGGTTTTCACCCAAATCACTCCACTACAACTGCCCTCCTAAAAGTTTGCAACGACATCCAAACTGGCATGGAATAAGGAGACCTAACTGGAGCTATTTTCCTTGATTTTGCAAAGGCCTTTGACAAAGTAGACCACAACATACTACTGCTCAAACTAAAAAACTCAGGTATTGCTGATCGTCCGCTAACCTGGTTTCGATCATATGTATCGGATTGATCACAATATGTCTCCATTTTTGACAGCGACTCCCACCCTCTCCCAGTCACGTGTGGTGTTCCCCAAGGTTCCATTCTCGGCCCCCTACTATTCACATTATTTATAAATGATCTGCCTAATGTCTGCAAATCCTCAACTGTACACATGTACGCAGATAACACAGTAATCTATGCAAACAATTCAAACAATTCCGATCTGCCACAGCTTGAAGCAGTGCTCCAAGACCAGTTCACATAGGTAGAAAAGTGGATCTAAAAAAAAAAACTCTTCCTAAACACTGACAAAACTGTCACAATGGTCTTTGAAACAGAACCTAAATTACACAAACTACAAAATTCCCATCTATGCATCAAAACAAAATTCCCATCTATGCATCAAAACAAAATCAAATTGCACACTGACCGCAGTCCGCTCTTTCAAATACTTGGGTATGTTGTTAGACGCCAATCTTTTGGCCTCCACATAGAAAAACTTGCATCTAAACTTTATCCAAAAACTAGGTGCCCTGTAAAAAAACAAATTCTGCCTTAGCCCTACAGTAAAGGAAAAGATTGTACAGCAAATGCTGATGCCTATCATGGATTATGGGGACCTAGTATATGCACCTGCACTGCAAACTCACCTTAATAAACTTAATACATTGTATAACTCGTTCTGCCGCTTTGTGCTACAATGTAACTACAGGACCCACCATTGTGACATGCTAAAATAACTAAACTGGCTGTCGCTGGAATCCAAACGCACCCTCCATCTTCCCTGCCTTGTGTTTAAGAGCTTTTCTGGGAAGGTCCGACCCTACCTTAGCAGAATGCTCTCCCCGGCTATTCCCACCTCCTATGACCTCTGATCCAGTACCAGCACATTATTTAGTTTGCCTCAATACAAAAAGAAAGCAGCTCGATCCTCCTTTTCCTACAGAGCACCACAATTATGGAACGACCCCCCGCACACTTTCAAACCTTACCCAAGCCTAATATCCTTTAAGAGATCCCTCTCTACATATCTCAAAACAAAATACACCTGTCATGGTTGATTATATATTTCCTACCTGTTCTTTGTTAAATTTCTGCATATATTGTGTATTATTATTGTTTTTGTATTTTATTGTACCCTATTGTATCAAGGCAATGTTCTGTGGACCTAGGACACACTTGAAAACGAGAGAAATCTCAATGTATCCTTCCTGGTAAAATATTTTAGAAATAAATATTAGAACTGAAAAACTTAATGCAAACGAATAATGGCAAATAGAATGGCCATTTCACGTATATCAATTACATTACATGTGTATTGAGTGAGCCCTTTAGTACAGTGTGTAAGTAACGTGTGCAATTAACCTGTTTTGTTCTACAACTATTGAGATAAGTATTTATGACTTTTTAAAATTACATTAAAGGGATAGTCTACAATATAATTTTTATTGTCTTAAAAGATAGATAAACCCTTTATTAGCCATTCCCCAGTTTTGCATAACAAACACAGTTATATTAATATACTTTTTTACCTCTGTGATTACCTCGTATCTAAGCATATTCTGACAGCACCCTGATCACATGACTGTGACTATTTAAAATCTATGTTGCATTCATATTATGAGTTGAAAGTAAACAGTTTTTGCTTGCGCGCTAACCCATTGAACACAAAAAGCCGAAGTTAGAATATCGTGTGCGCGTTCATGTATTCCCCCATAGAAATCAATGGAGCAAAAGAACTGGGGAAAAAAACTTAACAGGTGAGAAGAAAAAGAGAGCGCCTCATAGTGCAGATATCTCTAAACAGGTAGAAAATATTTTGTAAACCAAAAAGCAGGTACTCACAAGTGGAGTGGCACTTTTCGTTAAAAAGTGCAAACGAGCAGGCTGACATTCTCAGCAGTCAGCACGCTGACCAAAGCAATGTGGTGCCGGTCTGTAAATGTCTCACGGTCAAAAGACAACTTCCAATTTCCCTCTGGTAGTGTTGGATGCCGTGCTTAGCAAGGTGTTTCTTTGTTCCAGTCGGGATCGAGACCTCTTAGGCAAACAAACAGTGTAAACTGTTAAAAGATTAAAATTCACGTCTCTTTGCACATAAAAACAAAACTCAGTCCAAGCTGAGTAACTGGGAAAAAGTTTTTTATTTTTGGAGCTGATAACGCGTTTCTCGGCCGTTAGCTCCTGGCCGTTTCATCAGATCAATTACATACATTGTTAGCAGGTACATTTAAAAAGGTGTGCATATCACCTGATTGGATAAAACAGAACCAATAGACATATTGGTAACATTGTTGCAAAGAGACGATTTTGTTAGGCATTCTTCTAAGTGGCTGGGAGGCCAATAAGATACAATTTTTAAAAGAATAAAAAACAAAGTAAACTAACTAACTAATTAAGAACACATATCTATATCAATCAAGTGGATAGAATTGGTAAAAAGCTACATTTAAAATTATTTAAGTAAGTCTGTGACGGGAAAACATTTTTTCGTAATACAAGACAGATTAGTCAATTTGTAGGAGGGTTTTTCTCTTTTTCTTGGTAAAAGATAAACAGTCTGCGAGTAACCCAGATTCTTTTTATTCTTGTTTGTTGAAAAAGATGTTGACGCTATCAAAATATATACATGCTAAACATGTTTGTCAATAGCCTGTAAATATTTGGGAAGTGTTTGAAATAGGAATCTTCCTATTGCAGGTTGATTCTTTTCTTTTCTTTTATTCTAGTTTCATAATACTATGTATATGAAAACACTGGTTTTTATGTTATCGTTTGTTGAGGAGTTGGATCGTATGAGACATCTATAGATGACACTTGGCTATTAGACAAATCTGTCGATAAGATTGTGGATAATAAGGAAAAAATGCATTTTTTAAGAAAGTAGTGGATAAATCTGACCAAAAATGCATTTAGCCTAAAAAAACTGGGGTATAATATGAATCTTTCATTGGGCCCAGGAGTAGAACGGAACGTAGTGTTTAAGCTTTTAAAACCGAAGTTTTGTGAGTACTAGATACAGACAACGCTTAAATACACCTGAAGAGAATATATTCTCGGTGCATTTACATCGTAGAAAAAAATATGGTCAGTATGGAAACAGATGTTTGTAGTAATGAGATGGAGAATGAAGGTCACTGAGACTTCCACTGTGTTTGCGTATATAATGTTTGTATCTTCAATGATAGAAATATATAATAGACATCAAAGTGCATATGAAACGAGTAAACAATCAGTTAAAGGCAGCTAAATCTAAATTGGAGTTGAGGCCTGCTGGATACAAAGTTTTTAATTTGTGAATCCAGAAAGTCTTGCGTTGTCTAAGTGAAATCATTCTGTTATAGTCTGTGGAGGGGGGAATGAAGTCTATCGGATAAAATTTAAAAATAGAAGGATTGCCACCATGTTTTCGGAGGCAATGTTCGGGTATACTATGTTTAATAGTGGTCTTTTTACAGTTCTTACAATTACGCCAGTGCTCACCTCCTACAAATTGACTAATCTGTCTTGCATTACGAAAAAATGTTTTCCCGTCACAGACTTACTTAAATAATTTTAAATGTAGCTTTTTACCAATTCTATCCACTTGATTGATATAGATATGTGTTCTTAATTAGTTAGTTAGTTTACTTTGTTTTTTATTCTTTTAAAAATTGTATCTTATTGGCCTCCCAGCCACTTAGAAGAATGCCTAACAAAATCGTCTCTTTGCAACAATGTTACCAATATGTCTATTGGTTCTGTTTTATCCAATCAGGTGATATGCACACCTTTTTAAATGTACCTGCTAACAATGTATGTAATTGATCTGATGAAACGGCCAGGAGCTAACGGCCGAGAAACGCGTTATCAGCTCCAAAAGTAAAAAACTTTTTCCCAGTTACTCAGCTTGGACTGAGTTTTGTTTTTATGTGCAAAGAGATGTGAATTTTAATCTTTTAACAGTTCACACTGTTTGTTTGCCTAAGAGGTCTCGATCCCGACTGGAACAAAGAAACACCTTGCTAAGCACGGCATCCAACACTACCAGAGGGAAATTGGAAGTTGTCTTTTGACCGTGAGACATTTACAGACCGGCACCACATTGCTTTGGTCAGCGTGCTGACTGCTGAGAATGTCAGCCTGCTCGTTTGCACTTTTTTAACGAAAAGTGCCACTCCACTTGTGAGTACCTGCTTTTTGGTTTACAAAATATTTTCTACCTGTTTAGAGATATCTGCACTATGAGGCGCTCTCTTTTTCTTCTCACCATTTAGATTTCTGATTCACCGACAGCACCAAGAGAAGCAGCCTCACTACACGGAACCCGCCTGTTGATTTGATTTTCACAAGACTTTTTTGTTTCACCAATGGACTTTTTGGGTTTGCATTAGTTTCTAACGCTCAAACATTGTACTATATCACTTTATTATTTGCATTAGTTTTTAACGTTTAAACACTGTACTATATCACTAGATTACATAAGCACTATTATTACTCACTGCACTTGGTTTTTTCTTGCAACTGTTTATTTATTCGTATATATATTTTTTCAGTTTTAGATATATCACAAATATCACTTTACCAATTGAAATACTTCTTGTGATTTATAACAAATATTTTGCCACATAGACACACACTTTTTCCAAGGCATTTTTTCCAGCACGTAACAACGCACCGATTCTTTAAAATTTTCTATACGGCGCCCCCTATTTATATTCAGTAAAAAAACTTAACACCCTACTCGCTCGCAAACCCGATCGCATATTCTCATGTGCGCTAACCCGACATGGAAATATGAATATTTTACATAGAAGAATAGGTTCTATTTATTCATAATTAAATAACATAATTTATGTAAGAACTTACCTGATAAATTAATTTGTTTCATAGTGGCAAGAGTCCATGAGCTAGTGACGTATGGGATAAACATTCCTACCAGGAGGGGCAAAGTTTCCCAAACCTCAAAATGCCTAAAAAAAAAACCCATCTCCCACCTCACTTATACCTAAGTTTAACGTTTAGCCAAGAATTGAGGTGTAAAAAAAAAAGGAGTAAAAAGCATACAAAAAGAGGAACTGGAAAAAATAATGTGCTTTATACAAAAAAATCTAATACCCAAGATGTGGAAGTCCATGAGTCACTAGAGAGGGACGGATAAAATAAAATTTAGATCCCAAATTAGAAATTAGATCCCAAAAAATAATTGTTTTCTTAAAAAAATATTAAAAACTCAAATCAAAGGCATTAGAATCAAACTGAGACAACTGCCTGCTGAACCTTTCTACCAAAGACTGCTTCCGAAGAAGCAAACTCATCAAAATGGTAAAATTTTGTAAAAGTATGCAAAGTAGACTAAGTTGCTACTTTGCAAATTTGATCAATGGAAGCTTCATTCTTGAGAGCTCAAGAATTGGCAACTGATCTAGTAGAATGAGCTGTAATTCTCTGAGACGGAGACTGCCCTGCCTCCAAATAAGCTTTGTGAATCAAAAGTCTCAACCAAGAAGCCAGAGAAATTGCAGAGGCTTTCTGACCTTTCCTGGAGCCAGAAAAAAATAACAAATAGACAAGAAGTCTTTCTGAAATCTTTAGTGGCCTCAACATAATATTTCAAAGCTCTTACCACATCCAAAGAATATAAAAAGACTATTCAAGAGTATTCTTAGGATTAGGACACAAAGAAGGAACAACAATTTCCCTATTGATGTTGTTACAATTCACAACCTTAGGCAAAAATGTAAATGAAGTCCGCAAAACAGCTTTATCTTGATGGAAAATCAGATAAGGAGACTCACAAGAGAGAGCAGATAATTCAGAAACTCTTCTAGTAGAAGAGATAGCCAGAAGAAATAACACTTTCCAAGAAAGTAATTTAATGTCCAGAGAATATATAGGCTCAAAAGGAGGAGCCTGTAAAATCTTCAAAACCAAATTGAGACTCCAAGGAGGAGAAATAGATTTAATAACAGGTTTAATCTGAATCAAAGCCTGAACAAAGCAGTGAATATCAGGAAGTTTAGCAATCTTTCTATAAAATAAGACAGATATAGCAGAAATTTGTCCTTTGAAAGTGTTTGCAGACAAACCCTTATTCAAACCATCCTGAAGAAACTGTAAAATCCTAGGAATTCTAAAAGAATGCCAAGAATAATCATGAGTTGAATACCATGAAATATAGGTTTTCCAAAACGGATAATACATTTTCCTTGAAACAGACTTACAAGCCTTTATCATAGTGCTAATAACTTAGTCAGAGAAACCTCTATGACTAAGCACTAAGCGTTCAATTTCCATGCCTTCAAATTTAGAGATTTGAGATCCTGATGGAAAAGCGGCCCCTGAGACAGAAGGTCTGGCCTTAAAGGAAGTGGCCAAGGCTGGCAACTGGATATCCTGACAAGGTCCACATATCAAAACCTGTGAGGCCAAGCTAGTGATTTCAGAAACACATAAGATTGTTCCATTATTATCTTGGAGATTACCCTTGGAAGAAGAACCATAGGCGGAGAAATGTAAGCAGGTTGGTAAAACCAAGGAACTGCTAGAGCATCCACCATCTCCGCCTGAGGATCCTTGGACCTGGAAAGGTATCTTGGAATCTTCTTGTTCAGACGTGAGGCAATCAGATCTATTTCTGGAGGACCCCACATCAGTACCAATTGAAAAAAACACATCTGGATGGAGAGACCCCTCTCCTGGATATAAAGTCTGACAACTGAGATAATCCGCTTCCCAATTGTCTAGTCCTGAGATATGAATCACAGAAATTTGACAAGAGTTGGATCATAGATACTTCTTTCATTGCTGAAGGACTGCGAGTCCCCCCTTGATGATTGACATATGCCACTGTAGTGACATTGTCTGTTTGAAATCAAATATAAAGTTCTCTCTTCAATAGAGGCCAAGCCTGAAGAGCTCTGAAAATAGCACGGAGTTCTAAAATATTGATTGGTAACCTCACCTCCTGAGGTTCCCAAACCCCTTGTGCTGTCAGAGACCCCCAGACAGCTCCCCAACCTGAAAGACTTGCATCTGTTGTGATCACAGTCCAGGAAGGACGAACAAAGGAGGCCCCTTGAACAATAAGGTGATGGTTTAACCACCAAGTCATAGAGTGTTGCATTTTGGGATTTAAGTATATCAACTGTGATATCTGAGTAAAATTCCTGCACCACTGGTGCAACATGCAAAGCTGTAGAGGCCTCATATAAAAATGAGCAAAGGGTATCGTATCTGATGCTGCAGTCATGAGACCTAAAACTTCCATACACATAGCCACTGAAGGGAGTGATAGAGACGGAAGGTTTAGACAAGCTAAAACCAACTTCATTCGTCTCTTGTCTGTCAGAGAAAGAGTCATGGACACTGAATCTATCTGGAAACCTAAAAAGGTGACCTTTGTCTAAGGATTCAAGAAAGTCTTTTGTAAATTGATCCTCCAACCATGTCTTTGAAATAACCACACAAGTTGTTTTGTGTGAGATTCTGCTAAATGAAAAGATTGAGCTAGTACCAAGATATCGCCCAAATAAGGAAACACCGCAATACCCTGCTCTCTGAATACAGATAGAAGGGCACCGAGAACCTTTGAAAAGATTCTCGGAGCTGTTGCTATGCCAAACGGAAAAGAGCAACAAATTGGTAATGCTTGCCTAGAAAGGAGAATCTCAGAAAACGATAGTGGTCTGGATGAATTGGAATGTGAAGATAAGCATCCTGTAAGTCTATTGTAGACATGAAATGACCTTGCTGAACAAAAGGCAGAATAGTCACCATCCTGAAAGTTGGAACTCTTATAAAACGATTTAGAGTTTTCAGATCCAGAATTGCTCTGAATTAATCTTCCTTCTTTGGGACAATGAACAGATTTGAATAAAAACCTAAACCCTGTTCCTGTTGAGGAACTGGAACAATCACCCTTAAAAGCTCTAGATCTGAAACACACTTCAGAAAAGCCTGAGCCTTCACAGGGTTTGTTGGAACACGGAAAAGAAAGAATCTTCCCATTGGAGGTCTTATTCTGAAACTTATTCGATACCCCTGAGTAACAATATCCTGAATCCACTGATTTTGGACAGAATCTACCCAAATGTCTTGAGGGCAGCACCTTCATGCAGTCTTAGGGGCTGTATTTGGTTTCTTATAAGGCTTGGATTTATTCCAATTCATAGATGGTCTCCAATTAGAACCAGAGACCTTAGGGGCAGGAGTGTTTTTTTGTTCTTTAAACTGACGAAAGGAACAAAAACGATTGGGAGCTTTGAATTTACTCTTAGATTTCTTATCTTGGGGCAGAAAAACTCCCTTACCCCCAGTGATAGTGGAGATAATAGAATCCAATTGAGAACCAAATAAATTATTACCTTGAAAAGATAGAGATAGTAATCTAGATTTAGACACCATATCAGCATTCCATAATTTAAGCCATAAAGCTCTTCTAGATAGAATAGCTAACGACATAGATTTGATATCAATCTTAATAATATCAAATATAGCATCACAAATGAAATGAGTAGCATGCTGAAGTAAAAGAACAATGCTAGACAATTCAGGATCTGATAACTGCTGTGCTAGACTGTCCAACAAAAAAGTTGAAGCAGCAGCAACATCAGCCATAGAAATAGCAGGTCTAAGAATATAGCCAGTTTGAAAATATGCCTTCCTAAGATAACATTCAATTTTCCTATCTAAGGGATCCTTAAAAGAAGTAGTATCTTCCATACAGCTAGATTACAAGTTACGGCGTAATGGCTGTTCGCAATGAGCGTGTGCTTAATTTTCATTAAGCACTTTTTATAACGTTGGGATTACAAGTCTGAAAATAACCTTGTTACGCATTGCGGTAATATGAGTACTGCGTTTATTTCCAAAGCGGAATCACGGACGCGTAATGGAATCTGCCATAGAGATCAATGCAAATTGAAAAATACACGGATTTGTCTTCTAACACTTGATATCGCGAGATCTACACACTGCTCTGTCATATCACGCATACAACATCATGGACACAAACTAAAATCAGATCAAATGGACAAACAACAATCGCTCACACAACATAGCACATACGCATTTAACATTCACAATCCTTTACAACTAGTACTTCACAACATTTACACTAAACGAGGATTAGGAAAATATGTTGCGATCTGCATCATGGAATAAAACAACATGAAAAAGAAATTGCACACTGATACACAAACAAAACATTTGCATTGACGATTACAAAACATTATTACAAAATAAAAATTTACAACGCTTAACTAATACGATACAAACAGAAATCAACATTTAGATTTTGGGATACTAAAATAGGAGAATGTTATGCAAAACGATCACTATGACATCATCGCATTGGACACATTCCACAAATACATATGTGCATTTACAAACTCCATATGAGCATGCATAAATTAAAACAAATACTACACATTGCACACATGCAAATCATCACTAAAGCACACCTCAACCTCCTTTACTTTGCAAACCGGTACATCATTAACCATTTACATAGGGTATATAAGCATGCTAGAAACATGGCTTCTTTGACTGTATTGCTTTTTCGAGATAGGTGCAGGTCTAGGCGTTGGAGGTTTCTGAGAGTTAGCAAGTTAGTTAGTAAAAGAGAGAGAGTTAGTGAGTGAGAGTTAGTTAGTGAGAGACAGAGAGTTAGTTAGTGAGTGAGAGTTAGTGAGAGTTAGTTAGTGACAGACAGAGAGTTAGTGAGTGAGTGAGTGAATGAGTGAGAGAGAGTGAGAGTTTGTCTGGGTGAGTGTGCGAGTGCTGTTTTTTGGTACATTACATAAACACATTTACACGCAAACACATTCAATACATACATACGCATATCAGTAGCACTACATACACACACATACAATCCATACCCCATTCCCTTTAATCCCATACCCATCCCATAGTTAGAATTTGGTTGATTTACACCAACTTATTGTTTACATACCCTCATGTAATCTATTTTTTAAAATACCCCTTCCCTATTTTTTTAAGACCATTCACAGTTTAAGCACTTTTTACTTTTAGTTTATTATTTTGACCCCCTGTCATTTGGGCATTTTTACATTTGGAACGAGTATTGCGGGAAGGAGGACTAGGGGAGAGCCGAGGCAGGAGATCAGCGAGAAGCTCTTACAGCTTATTACACAGTAGGTTACTCAGCAGTTATGGAGGAGGTTAGGGAGCAGATTATGCAGGAGAGAGGGAGGGGAAGAGGAGCTAGAGAGGAAGGGGGAGAGGAAGGAGTGGGTGGACCCAGCCACTTTGTTGAAGATGAACAAGTGGCTGGGCCCAGTGGTGTAGGGCAGGAGCACGGACAGGGCGCAATACACTCCAGAAAACAGAGGCTCACATCACAGGTGAAGCCCAGGCAGAGGGAGGAGAGGTATACCACGGAGGAGAAGGAGGTACTCATAGCAGCCTATATGGAGAGGGCTAGGAGGCTGCAGGCACCAAAGGCCACCCCTTCAGATAAGAAAAAGTTGTGGCTGGAGATATTGAATGCTGTCAACGCAGTGGGGGAGTGAAGGAGGGATGTCAAATCAATACAGCACCGCTACTGGGACTGCAGAAGTGAACTCAAGAAGAAGATACACAGAAACAGAGAGGCACAAGATAAAGCAGTATCGTCTGGACAAGCAGCAGAACAACAACAACGAACACAAATCTTGTGGAGATCTACTCACAAGTGAAGCGGCACCAACAAAGTGCCTAACACAGCATATCTGGTCTGTTTAAGCGTCGCCCGACAGACACTCCCCAGGTTATAGACGACCAGGTAATCCACGATCCGCACAAACCACTCTGATATGGGCGGCCAGCCAACTCAGGGGGTGTGGGAGAAAAGACCAGCTCCGGATAGGTAACCAAGAGGGTGTGATGAGCAGACAGTCACCGGATAGGTGGTTAGTAAGCAAAAGTCCTGTCTCAGGGCAAATGGGAGCAAATAGGAGCAAAACGAGGAGTCAGCAAATAAAAAGACTGTTTATTAGTCAAAGATTAAAAACAGCAACGCGTTTCTCAGCTATAGATTAGCTGTTTCATCAGGCTGTATAAAAAACCTAACTCCTCTAGCTCAATATACCCGGTATAGAGACCAATCAGAACGCAGCATTCACACCCCCCCCAAAGGTGTGGTTATGAGTAAAAATTATTTAACCAATGATATTGATATATCAAAAACCGGAAAGGAGGGGGCGTGTGATATACCGGCTCATTGGTGTCAACCTATTACATATTTATATATAAGCCGTACAATAAACCCCATAAGGACTCCTGAACATAAGATAGAAAAATAAGTGGGGGCAAATATAAACTTATATAACAGTGACACCTCAAACCCTAACAATTTACAATCTATATGTTAAAAAATGCATTCAAACATAATCAATAGATTGTAAATTGTTAGGGTTTGAGGTGTCACTGTTATATAAGTTTATATTTGCCCCCACTTATTTTTCTGCTCCCATTTGCCCTGAGACGGGACTTTTGCTTACTAACCACCTATCCGGTGACTGTCTGCTCGTCACACCCTCTTGGTTACCTATCCGGAGCTGGTCTGTTCTCCCACACCCCCTGAGTTGGCTGGCCACCCATATCGGAGTGGTTTGTGTGGATTGTGGATTACCTAGTGCAACAGGCACAACAATAAACACAAAATAGACCAAATGGCAACATATTAAAAGAACAAAGAACAACATGAGGATGGAGGATTTATTAGTTCTTCCTCGGGCCATCTCTGGATCCTCCACTTATGGGGCAGCAGCATCACCTTCATCGTCCTGCGCATCTCCAGCTGAGGCTTCATGCATTGCCTCTAACCGCATTATGCGTTCTAGAGTCAAGCGATGAAGCCGCAGCTGGATACGCATGGTGTCATGCATCCTTCCCAGCAACTGATTGGAACTCAGCAAGGTTTGCTCAATCCGAGCTAGAGCCTCTAGCGTTAACCATGAGTCACAACCTAAACAAAAAAAGAAATATAATAAATAATTATTACAGAACATAATAAAAATAGAGCAAAGAGACATTGTACTAATTAAAATACAAATCATTATTATAATAAAATATGCTATAGTGAAGAAGAATTACACATTAAATATGTTCTTCAGAGATAAACCATTAAGATATTAAGAAAATCAAAACCCTATCAATCTGAAACTAAATCTTTCTTTGGTTTATGATACACTGTGAAAAGGGCGGTGATACCAAATCAAAAATATTGGGATATATACATAATAGATATCCAACATCTAGGCAATATCATTTAGATATTCGAAAATGTGTATGTTGATTTCCAAAACTGAAGATCGGAAACATTTACATTAATCAAATAAAGAAAAGGTTTTTAAAAAACATTTTCTATTTGAAATCAATTTATGTATAATTAGATCAGTATAATGTCCCTTTAAGAATATATGTTCTAAGGTTGATTTGTAATGATACTTACATCGGTGGCTGGGAAGGACAATCTGACACTGAGGACAATGAAGGTGGGGATTAGGGTAAAGGTGTTGTTGGGGAGGGATGGGGCAAGAAGGAGGGATGTGGAGAGGTGGGGGATTGGGGTCCTGCTCCAGTGGAGCCTGCACAGCTGGGGAATCATGGGCTGGGGGATT
This sequence comes from Bombina bombina, assembly GCF_027579735.1. Classification (NCBI taxonomy): domain Eukaryota; kingdom Metazoa; phylum Chordata; class Amphibia; order Anura; family Bombinatoridae; genus Bombina; species Bombina bombina. Next base: position 372,788,481 of record NC_069501.1, read on the forward strand.
TGGTGGCTGTGCAGGTGGGGTAGAAGCAGGATGGGCAAAACGGAGAGTGCAGCGAAGGAGGGCATGGATTTCTTTTTGGGAAGGGGCTGGTAAGGGGTCAGGATGGGAAGGGCCGGGAGAGGGGTCAGGATGGGAAGGGCCAGGAGAGGCATCAGGACGAGAAGGGGCTGGAGAGGGGTCAGGATGGGAAGGGCCGGGAGAGAGGTCAGAACAGGAAGGGGCGGGAGGCTGATGCCCAGAAGTGGATGTTCCATCTGAAATATATAATACAATTTTATAAATACATATATTATATGAAAATATATTATTATCTTGAGAGAAATCAATATTCACCATCATTTAAAATCTGTATTGTTGTTCTCATAAAATATGTGCTAATCTTTATGATTTTATAATATATTTCTCTTTTTGATAATATATCAGTACGCATGTATGCATTTGAGATTGAAACACCATAGAGTTCTTTTAGACACATGCCCGTGGATTGACTTTGGAGACTCCAACAATTGGATAATATGAGAGTGTGTAATATGATCAAATATAAATGGCCACTCCACATAGCCTTTGAAACAAGGTAATCACTGATTAACGTATAGATTAAGATGATTGCCTTTGTAATCTTAAATAGAATTATTTTAAGCTTGATGGGTCAATCAATTACTATTCAGAATCTATACACGGTAGATACTACCGTTCATATTAAATATTAAGAATAGAATGGTATCTATCTGACATTACTTTTACAGAGTATGTTTTGTGAATATCTCTTTTACATTAGGATTAAATGTAAGTCATCCCAATATTAATAGACACATTCAGAATTGCATTTTCTAGGTGAGGAATATTAATGTTTGTTTGAGTGAAATGGACACTCTACACATAAATCATTAGCAGATCCATTTTACATATCATACATCATGAAATTAAATCAATGAATTTCAACATGGTTATGTTTTATGTATACTTATAAGTGGCTGAGAAGCTCAGAACAGTGATGACATAATGAGTATCTGCATCTAGGCACTCAGATGAATAGCAATGACTGTCTGTACAATCATAAGATGATTATTGGGGGTTTGGATGTAATATGCATGTGACATAATGATGTTATTCATGACAATTCATACATAAATAGGAAAAGAAATAAAAACATATGTTCATGCTGCATGATATAGAAATGGGGGCAGTAGTGTATTGAAAAAATAATGGAATAATATATTTTAGAGGGACAAAGATGTAGACTTCATTTTTCTTCAAGAGTATGATTTGTTAACAATAATACACATTAGATACATGTTATATATATATATATATTTTTTTTAATTTATATTTTTTATTCAGTTTTAAATTTACAACATAAACAATAATCAGCAATTCTCAGCAGAAATACATATACATAAAATAAGGAAAAGAGGAGGTCTCATGTTAACACATAGATAATTAAAGGCATAAACTTTTTAAACCAGGTTTCAGTTTAACCGTTGTCTGTTTGACATCTGCGGGAAGAGGGGGATGGGGGGAGGTCGGCACAGAGAGAGAGAAAGAGAGAAAAAGAAAGAAAAAAAAAAGAGGAAAGGGGGAAAGCCTTTCTTACCAACGTCCTAATAAAACTGTCTCTGTATTTCTAAGGGGGTATATTAAATTATCTATTTCTTTCTGGGGGAAGATTTTGATGAATCTAGACCATTTCTGAAAAAGAGAGTTATTTCTCTTTCGGAAGTCAGAGTTATGTCCAGCTGCTCGATGAGACATTGCTTTTTCATGTAGTTTTTAACTTCTGATATACTCGGGATTGAAGTGTCTCGCCATTTATTAAGAATTAAATTCCTTGCGGCCAGAATTGTCATGTTTATTATTTTTTTAGAGTTATGAGTGGACGGGGATTCAGCAAAGAAGATTACTTCTGCCAAGGAGAGAGAGAAAGGAGGGATTTTCAACGCCCTAGTGAGCCAAAATTCTAATTTCCGCCAAAACTGCATTAATCGGGGACAGGTCCATATCATATGGACTAAGTCCGCAGCTGGGAGGGAACATTTTGGACACACATTAAAATTGAAGTTATGCCATTTGAATCCTTTGAGCGGGGTGTAATAAGTTCTATACAATAGCTTGATGTGTGATTCCCTCCAGCTAGCAGACAAGGTAGTTTGTGTTATTGTAGCTATAGACTTTTCAGCCTGGTTGGGGTCTATGTCTAGATCTTGCGACAGTAAATTCCATCTTTGCGTTATATACTCAAGATTAGATTCACCTTTCTGGCTGACCAGTAAGTTATACCAAGTTGAGATGGAGAATAGGTTATTTTTAACCAGAATAGGCCAGCTATCTAGTTTCCCCCAAGACCAGGACCAGCCATATTTGCTGATAAGCGCGGAAAGATAATGCCTAGCCTGTAGGTACGCGAAGAAATCTTTATTGCTTAGTTCAAATTCCTGTTTTAAGGTCTCAAAAGTTTTAATTAGACAGGCCTCCTGATTTATAAATTGTGTGAGGTAAGTCAATCCGAGGCTATTCCATTTCTGGAAGACCTGCGATTGAGTACCTCTTTGGAATTCCGGATTGCCACATAATCCTTGAAATTTCGGAATGGATAGGTCTATGCCTAATTTATGTCCTAATTTTCTCCAAGCTTGTAATATTGTGTATATAGAGCTAAGGCATTTCACTTCCTTAGGAATCAGGTGCAGTGGGCAGTGAATTAACGCTGTAGGCTTATATGGATATAATATGTTTATTTCAAGAATGTTATTCGTGAAGTAATTCTTATTTAATAGCCAATCTATTACAGTTCGAGCTAAAAAGACCAAGCTGTAGCTACTGAGATCTGGTAAAGCCATGCCACCATATCTCCTGGGCAGATGCAATCTAGAGATCGAAATTCGGGGCCTTTTGCACCTCCATAGGAAGCACCGAAGAGCCTTACATAGACTCTTCCAATCTTTAGTTTTCAAGATGGCTGGTACATTTTGCAAAGGGAAGAGGATCTTAGGAAGAAGAACCATCTTGAAAAGAGCAATTCGACCCGTCAATGAGAGGGGGAAATTTTGCCAGTTCTTCATATACTCCTTTACCTTAAATAGGACTGGAGAGATATTAAGATCATACCACTCTCGTGGATTGGGGGAAACGTTAATGCCTAAATATCTGAAGTGAGATCTAACCTCATTAAAAGGTAAGTCAGTCATAGATGTCTCACTTTTCCTAATCCACATTAATTCTGATTTGGTCAGATTAATTTTATATCCCGTAAAGGCTCCAAAAGAGTTTATAATCGAGAGTAGTTTGGGGATATTGGATCTGGTATTTGAGACGTAGACCAGTACATCATCGGCATACAAAGCAATTTTTTGTTCCACTGACCCTATCTGAATACCTTGGAGATCTTTTCTTATTTTAAGGGCAAGAGGCTCAATGGCTAGGTCAAAGAGCAGAGGAGATAAGGGGCAGCCTTGTCTGGTGCCCCTTTGAAGTTTAATTGGACCAGATTCTAGCTGATTAATGGAAAGTTTGGTTGATGAGTTTTCACAGAGATTTTTAATAAAGTGTACAAAGTTATACTTAAAACCAAAGGATAGCAAGGAAGACAGAATATGCCGATGATGTACTGAATCAAATGCCTTCTCTGCGTCTAAGGCTATTACCGCCAGGTCCATTTGATCTTGAGATGGTGTTTTCTCAGAGTTATTGAAATAGTCAAGGATCAGAAAGAGTTCTCTGATTTTCGCTGTTAAGTTGCGTTTATTTAGAAACCCCGCCTGATCCTCATTAATGAGAGGCCCAATCTCACTCTGTAATCTTTTGGCTAGGATCGAGGTCAATAGTTTGTAATCAGAGTTTAGTAATGCTATGGGCCGATAGGCCTCCTTTTTTAGAGGATTTTTACCTTGCTTTAAAATCAGTGACGTCGTGGAGGCGGAGAAGGATATAGGAATAGGGTTCCTCTCTATGTCAAAGTAATTAAAGAGTGTTTTTAAATGTGGAGTGACAATCGGTGCCAGCAACTTATAAAACTCATTAGGCCGGCCCAGGAGCTTTGTCTGACCGAAGTTCCTTAATGGTTTGAAGGATCTCTTGATCCGATATAGGGGCATTAATTTTATTTACTGCCTCTTCCGTAAGTACTGGGTGGTCCAGGCCTTCCCAGAAATCTCTTGAGGCTACCAAATCAGACTCCTTAAAGGAGTAGATTCCTTTATAGTAATCTGAAAAAGTTTCTAGTATTTCTTTCGAATCATTAATCAAAGAGTCAGATTCTAGCAGTGAGTCAATTGAGGAATTCCCTTGTACATTCTTATATAGACTGGCCAGGAATTTACCAGCTTTGTCCCCATGGCGATAGAACTTTGCTTTAGATCTTAAGTCGGCTTGGACCGTGTTGTGGATCAGTAAGGTATCTCTCTCTCTCTTGGCATTAGAATATTGTCTTCAATTTAAAGGGGTAGGATGGGATAAATATCTGTTATAAGAATTGGTCAAGGCTTTAAATGCTTGATTCTGTCTAAGACTAGTTTTCTTTTTTAGTTTGACCATATATGCAATAATCTCCCCCCTCATTATGGCTTTACCCGCTTCCCATAAAGAATTTGGATTATTGACTGAGCCCAGATTTAAAGAAAAAAATTCATTCATTTTATTCATTAGCCAGTTTTTAAATTTTAAATTGCATGATAAAAATTTTGGGAAGAAAAACCGCCGTGAGGGGTGCATTTTACCACAGATTGGGATCTCTAGTAAGATTGGGGCATGATCTGAAATGGTTATTTGTGCAATCTTGGTAGTAGAGCCTATCTTTATAACTTTATCACTAACTAGAAAAAAATCTATTCTTGAAAGAGAGTTGGCGTTTCTAGCCTTGCACGTATACTCTCTTTGATCTGGATGTTGTAGTCTCCATAAGTCTTTAAGAGCCAAGTTACTCTCTAGGGTTCTAAACATTCTGGCCTCTAGCTTATCTCTCTTAGATTGCAAGCAGGTATTTTTTTTCCCCCTATGCAAGTCAATAGGTATTCGAGGTACCATATTGAAGTCCCCTGCTAATATGACATTCCCTTCCCCCATTTGTAGAATATTAGTTTGAACCGAGTCCCAAAATTTAGAGTCAAAGTTATTGGGGGCATAAATGTTACAAAGTATATAGACAAAATTTGCCAATTTGATCTTCAAAATTAAAATTCTACTATTTGAGTCAAAATATTTCGCTAATATTTTGTAGGTTAGCCTCTTCCCCAGTAAAATAGCCACTCCCCGCTTCCTACCAATGCTAGGTACATATAATACCTCTTTCACCCAAGAGGTTTTTAATTTAGCCGATTCATCTGCATTAAGATGAGTCTCTTGTATAAAAGATATATCGGTGTTATATTTCCTCAGCTGCGAAACTATAGCCTTGCGCTTTATTGGAGAGGACGTTCCAGGACGTTAAAATGAATTTACCTATTTTAGACACCGCTTAAAAAGAAAGTTGAGGATAAGATGTAAATAAATAACTTATAAACAAATTATAACATGATAGATTTGAGAAAAAAAAAAGAAAAAAAAAAAAAAAGAAATCTCTCTCTCTCTCTCTTAAAGGGAAAAATAAATGTATTGCCCTCCCATCCCCGTCCCCAGAAGAGTAATTCTCCTTAAAACTTAGTGCAGAAAAAGAAAAAAGAAAACAGAACCAATAATTTTTGTTTATCAGAAATATGAGTGAGTACATTTAGACTATTAATAAACCTGTTATCCTATTTAGCAACTTTTTCCATAAAAAAATTTTCTGCCTCCGCAGCGGTCTCATAAAAATATATGTGGCCCTGAAATTCTATTTTGAGTTTGGCCGGATATAGTACAGTGGCAAAAATGCCTTCTTTAATTAATCTGCCGCATATTGGGGTGAGTTCTCTTCTTTTCAGAGAGGTAGCATATGCGAAGTCTTGAAAGATTGATATTTTAGTCCCATCCAAAAGCACAGGCAAATTCTTACGAGATAATTGCATGATTCTGAGCTTATTTTGATAGCTCAAATATCGTACAATTATGGGTCTGGGCCTAGCTTTGTTTCCTTCTACGTCCCTAATTCTCCCCAATCTATGGGCTCTCTCTATTACCAAGGGTAGCAATTCTTGTGGAAAGTTTAGTAGCTTGGGGAGAGATTCAGCTGCAAATTTCTGAAGATCTAAATAATCTGAAGTTTCAGGGACCCCTATTATCCTGACATTATTCCTTCTTGATCGATTTTCTAGATCTTCGATCTTATTCTGTAATTCCCTAATAGAACTAGTATTTGCCTGTATTTTAGTGCTTTGAACTGATGTGAGATCTTCGAGGTCGGAGACTCTTTGCTCCACTTCTTCGATTCTTATCGTAAATTGTTTAACCTTATTAGAGAGCGAGTTAAGGTCTTGTTTTATTTCTATCCGAAGTAATTCAAATTTCGGATTTAGAGCTTCCAAGATACTATTCACTAGCCCTTGCGAGTCTGTACCCACGCTGATCCTTCTGGTAGAACTAGGTTCAGGGTGCAGTTCAACCGAGGTTTCTGACGGGGCTTTGTTCTTCCTTTCCCTGGCTCTGGAAGCCATGGCCAGCGGAGTGCTTTTGTGAGTGATTGGTGGATTTAAAAATCTATCCATAAATAAGTGCGACTAAGGACTGAAGTGAGGAGTAAGTGGAAGGGGGAAAAAAAAAAAAGGAGGAGGGGAAGGCAGAGTGGGGGCGAGAGAGAGAGAACCAATTAGTCAATCCCCCCTCTCCTCCCTCTCCCTCCCTCCCTCCCTCCTGTGGGGGAAAAAAAATGTGCTGTGACTTAAGGTGATAACAACGCAGTGAGCTCAAGTGGATAAGTGCCTAAGTGGAGGAAAAAAAAAAAAAAGGGGACAAGAGGGGGGGGGTGAAGAAAAAAGTGAGGGATCCAAGAAAAATATAAAGAAGTGTTCTAGTAGTGACTGTGAAGAAAAGAAGTGATCTAGGCCGACCAGGGTTATTCTCTCCCAGAAAATAAACTATAAGATTGCTACGATTAAACTAGAACAAAGCCCTCTAATAATTTAATGCACCTTTTGGACTATCAAGGTTTTCCCCAATGGGAGCCTTCTTAGCTTAGATATCTCAGATAGAGTACAGTGTGCACAGGGTAATATTAGCTTTGCCTATATCAGTTTTAACCCTAAGGATGGCACTGACCCTTTAAGACATATGAGGGTATTTGCTATTTAAGGAAAAAAGTGAATTAATAATCACCCTCAATTTGAGACATATTGATCAACCTCACAATATATATATGAGAGCAAAAAAAAAAATAGGAGAATTATATACTTATATACTTCCAGTATAATTTTTACTGCTCGTGCTTCAGAGCTATTAACTGATTTAATATATCAGAACACAACGCCTGTACTCCAATACTAATTACTTCAAGCAAAAAGAAACAAATAGCTTAAAAACATGCTTATCTTAGCAAAGCTATATCATGTTATCCTTGTGTCTTAGAGAGTAAAGATTTAAGAGGGGTAGTGCCCCCTAGGCCGTGTCCAAAAACTTGTCCAGTTATTTTTACACAATAATGTTCCTTATATAATTGCAAATAGTGCTACAAAGACCCAGATCATCCTTTTTAGGGCAATGGATTTTACTTTGGGGCTAGATAGGACTTTTCCAAGAGATTCCAAACCTTAGGGCACTGAAACCCAGTAGATACAAGCCTTGACTCAGACAAAGTTATTTTGAAGGGGAATTTTACAAAAACACCCCCTTGAGCTCTCATACAAGTTGGAGAAATTTAAACAGGTAACTAGGGCCCCAATTTGTGCCTGTTTATAGTTCCAGTCAGTTTTTGCCTTTTTAGCTTTGTGGTAGCTGCTAACAGGGAGACAGAGAGAGATCAACAACCCTTAGGTGCCTTTGCAGCCAGTCTCGCTCACAGGGTACATGTGTGTAGAGTAAGATAAGAGAGCAGGCTTATAACTGTTCTGCACTCACCCCTCTTCGAGGATACCACCTTCAATGTTAGCCGTTGGCTCTTGTATACTTGTGAACGCTGATCACAGGTGGCCGGCCTCTTCATCCAGGGGGGCAAGAAACAGTGGCGACTCTGCTTCCTTTCTTCCAAAGCTGCAGACTCTGAAAGGTATGTAATGATGGTAGAGGAGGGATCCTGGGCAGCAAGCCAGTAAGGAGACAGATACCTATGGTCCCGCCGGCCCCGCCGGACCCAACCACAAGGCGAACGGGCACACTCCTGGGCTGCAAACAGACCCTGCTGTGTTTGTTTCAAGTTTCCTCTCCCCCCGCGCAGCACCGGTGGGGGGAGGAGAGCTGAAGAGAAATGCTCGATATCCTCTAAGCAGACGGGTATCTTCGGGCTATCTACCCCCTCTCCCGCAGCTTCGGTGGGAGAGGGGGGACTGCCGCTGAAGGTGGTGAGGCTCAGAGTAGCTCCTACACGCGGTGTCCTGCGCGGGGCTTCTGAGTTAAGCTGTGTTAAGACAGCGCAGGTGACAGGCGCTGCGGGAATCCCTCAGGGCTCGGTACACATGCGCGAGGAATCACCGCCAGTGGGTTACCTGCAGGACACAGGTGCTTGCGTTGCACAACCTGAACGCAGGCTCCTCCTCCGGAACTCCCTTCCTCCCCCATGTTATATATATTTGACGTGCCATCAGACTCCGAGGGAGCCACTTCCTCCTCCATCACACATGTAACATCAATCTCTGTAAAACATAATATGTTGTGTACACGTTAAAATCAAATATTATAACATGTGTTACAGGTGCTCAATGACACACATCAATGTTGCATTAAGGAGATACTGAACCAAATAGGAATATCATAATTTTGATGGCGCATGCAAATGTAATAAAATATATAATGATAGATGATTAATAATTAAATGTGATTGTCTGTATTTTGAAAATTAGGAAAAAAGCATAGTACATGGAACATTTAATAGTTCTCATGTATGTGTTGCTTGATGATTGTTGTCTACATTTATACAAAATATCAACATGTGCTAGCCATGTTCTGAAGCACAAAGGTGTAGACTAAGAAGCTTTGAGATCTTAATATTTAAATAACAAAAAAATAAAAATATATGTAATTAGAGGAATACATTATAAGTTTTATTTAAATGGAATGCTTCATCATAATCATGATCAGAATATTTTTGAAAAAGACACCTTTAATGACATATGAATGAGTCAATGGACTTACCAGAAGCCTGCAAAGGCAGGTCTGTGTCAGTGCTGGATCCCTCCGAGTCTGTCACAATAACTAGATCTATTAATGATATAAATAAATAATATGTAACACAATTTGTACATCAACATTAAATATACATATTTGGTATTCCAAAATAACATTATTCTAAACAACTATTAGAAATAATATCTTTTGAAATGTGAAGACTAGACCACTAATATGAAAAATAAATTATTTAGTTCATCAAGGTGAGTGGAAAGAAAATGATGTCTTTCACATATGTCCGATTTCTTAAAATATTAGACAGCCAATTCTTATCATATTAATCAATGGCATATCTACAATTAACTATTGGTCCCTCTTTGTAAAATAATCCAGACAGACAACACTTTGAATAAGAATTGGTGACAACTAGAGCATAAAACATGTGGCACATATATACATTTGTGCAATGTACAGTAATCTGGTTTCTGACACAACACATATTGATCACAATGCAAGACATAAGATATATTTTAAACTATGTCATCATGGTGCTGTTAGAATTTGCTTATATATATATATATATATATATATATATATATATATATATATATATATATATATATATATATATAAAGGTAGTCCAAGAGTGAAAGATGTAATTTCAATCACAGTATTGTTTCATAAAAACAGTGTAATGATTAATAAAGATATTGGCCTAGATTACGAGTTTTGCGTTAGAGGCTATGCGGTGCTAACGAGCAGTTTTCCCTCACCGCTCACTTACCTGCAGCGCTGGTATTATGAGTTTTCAGAAACCTGTCGTTAAAAGACAAGAAGTGAGCGTTGAGCAAAATTTTGCTCATTACCGCACTCCAATACCATCGCTGCTTAAGTCAGCGGTGAGCTGGTCGTACGTGCTTGTGCACTATTTCCCCATAGGAATCAACGGGGAGAGTCGGCTGAAAAAAAAGTCCAACACCTGCAAAAAAGCAGCATAAAACTCATTAACGCAGCCCTATTGATTCCTATGGGGAAATAAAAGTATGTTTACACCTAACACCCTAACATGAACCCCGAGTCTAAACACCTCTAATCTTACACTTATTAACCCCTAATATGCTGCCCCTGACATCGCCGACACCTAAATTATAATTATTAACCCCTAATCTGCCGGTCCGGACACCGCCGCCACCTACATTATATGTATTACCCCTAATCTGCTGCCCCCAACATCGCCGACACCTACATACTATTTATTAACCCCTAATCTGCCGCCCCAATGTCACCGCAACCTACCTACATTTATTAACCCCTAATCTGCCGCCCCCAACGTTGCTGCCACTATAATAAAGTTATTGTCAGGTTAGGAAATGTCCAGAAGAAGACCCAAATGCTAGGACGAACTTAAACAACACCCTCGCACTGAGTTTAATCCAGGATGTGACCCCACGACAACTTCTATAATACAAGGTACTCATGATATGGAGCAGAGTTGGTCTGAGTCCTCTGGGAAGAGAAAAGGAATTCTAGATATCAGCCGGATAGACTTCTGAATAGGGAGCTGTATTCAGGCAGTTCAGGAATAGTCCTCCACAGATCCAGGAAATGCAGGGGTAGACAACTTATACTCAGACAGAAGAAAGGTTAAACAAGAAACAGTTAATAATGCAGGAGTTGGTAACTTGAAATCAAGCAATAAGAGGGTTAAGCCCAGCGAAGTCAGTAATGCAGAATCTGGCAACAGGTAATCAGGCAGTTTAAGGGTAAACACCAAGTAGTCAGTACTTGCAGAGTTTGGCAACAGGTTATCAGGCAGTTTGAGGGTTAACACAGTGTAGTCAGTACTTGCAGAGTTTGGCAACAGGTTATCAGGCAGTTTGAGGGGTAACACAGAGTAGTCAGTACTTGCAAAGTTTGACAACAGGTTATCAGGCAGTTTGAGGGTTAACACAGAGTAGTCAGTACTTGCAGAGTTTCACAACAGGTTATCAGGCAGTTTGAGGGTTAACACAGAGTAGTCAGTACTTGCAGAGTTTGGCAACAGGTTATCAGGCAGTTTGAGGGTTAACACAGAGTAGTCAGTACTTGCAGAGTTTGGAAACAGGTTATCAGGCAGTTTGAGGGTTAACACCGAGTAGTCAGTACTTGCAGAGTTTGGCAACAGGTTATCAGGCAGTTTGAGGGTTAACAGAGAGTAGTCAGTACTTGCAGAGTTTGGCAACAGGTTATCAGGCAGTTTGAGGGTTAACACAGAGTAGTCAGTACTTGCAGAGTTTGGAAACAGGTTATCAGGCAGTTTGAGGGTTAACACCGAGTAGTCAGTACTTGCAGAGTTTGGCAACAGGTTATCAGGCAGTTTGAGGGTTAACAGAGAGTAGTCAGTACTTGCAGAGTTTGACAACAGGTTATCAGGCAGTTTGAGGGTTAACACAGAGTAGTCAGTACTTGCAGAGTTTGGCAACAGGTTGTCCGGCAGTTTGAGGGTCAACACAGCACAGTACACACAGGAGCCATGAAGGAACAAACAAACGGGCACCGAAGAAACCGGAAGCCCGGAATATGAATCCTAATCCTGACGTCAGCTGAAGGGGACGGCTCAGCCGAGCTAGATGTTGCCATGGAAACCAAGCACGCAGGGAGGGCCGCCGGAGCTTCCCGGCGGCCGAGCGTGACAGTTATTAACCCCTAAACTTAAGTCTAACCCTAACCCTAACACCCCCTTACTTAAATATAATTACCATAAATTTAAATAAAATTACTATCATTAACTAAATTATTCCTATTTAAAACCAAATACTTACCTATAAAATAAACCCTAAGCTAGCTAAATATAACTAATAGTTACAGTGTAGCTAGCTTAGGGTTTATTTTTATTTTACAGGCAAGTTTGTATTTATTTTAATTAGGTAGAATAGTTATTAAATAGTTATTAACTATTTAATAACTACCTAGCTAAAATAAATAGAAATTTACCTGTAAAATAAAACCTAACCTAAGTTACAGTAACACCTAACACTACACTATAATTAAATAAATTAACTAAATTAAATACAATTACCTAAATTAAATTAAATTATCTAAAGTACAAAAAAACACACTGAATTACAGAAAATAATAAACAAATTGCAGATATTTAAACTAATTACACCTAATCTAATGGTAAACAGTAAAACCCACCACCCACACAACCAACCCCCCAAATAAAATACTATCTAAAAAAATCTAAGCTCCCCATTGCCCTGAAAAGAGCATTTGGATGGGCATTGCCCTTAAAAGGGCAGTTAGCTCTATTGCAGCCCAAAGTCCCCAACCTAAAAATAAAACCCACCCAATACACCCTTAAAAAAACCTAACACTAACCCCCTGAAGATCGACTTACCGGGAGAAGTCTTCATCCAAGCCAGGCCGAAGTCCTCAACGAAGCCGGGAGAAGTCTTCATCCAAGTTGGGTGAAGTGGTCCTCCAGACAGGCAGAAGTCTTCATCCAAACGGCATCTTCTATCTTCATCCATCCGACGTGGAGCGGGTCCATCTTCAAGACATCCGACGCGGAGAATCCTCTTCATCCGGAGTCTTCTTACTGAATGAAGGTACCTTTAAGTGACATCATCCAAGATCGCGTCCCTTAGATTCCGATTGGCTAATAGAATTCTATCAGCCAATCGGAATTAAGGTAGAAAAAATCCTATTGGCTGATGCAATCAGCCAATAGGATTGAGCTTGCATTCTATTGGCTGTTCCAATCAGCCAATAGAATGCGAGCTCAATCCTATTGGCTGATTGCATCAGCCAATAGGATTTTTTCCTATTAGTGTAACTAAGGTTAGATTTTATTTTACAGGTAAATTTGTATTTATTTTAGATACTTATTTATTAAATAGTTAATAACTATTTAATAACTATTCTACCTAGTTAAAATAAATACAAACTTGCCTGTAAAATAAAAATAAACCCTAAGCTAGCTACAATGTAACTATTAGTTATATTGTAGCTAGCTTAGGGTTTATTTTATAGGTAAGTATTTAGTTTTAAATAGGAATAATTTAGTTAATGATAGTACTTTTATTTAGATTTATTCTAATTATATTTAAGTTAGGGAGTGTTAAGGTTAGGGTTAGACTTAGGTTTAGGGGGTTAATGACTTTAATATAGTGGCGGCGACGTTGGGGGCATCAGATTAGGGGTTAATAAATGTAGGTAGGTTGCGGCGACATTGGGGGCAGCAGATTAGGGGTTTATAAATAGTATGTAGGTGTCGGCGATGTTGGGGGCAGCAGATTAGGGGTTAATACATATAATGTAGTTGGCAGCGGTGTCCGGAGCGGCAGATTAGGGGTTACCATTTTTATTATAGTGTTTGCGATGCGGGAGGGCCTCGGTTTAGGGGTTAATAGGTAGTTTATGGGTGTTAGTGTACTTTTTAGCACTTTAGTTATGAGTTTTATGTTACGGCGTTGTACCATAAAACTCATAACTACTGACTTTTAAATGCATTAGGACTCTTGACGGGGTAGGGTGTACCGCTCACTTTTTGGCCTCCCAGGACAGACTTGTAATATCAGCGCTATGGAAGTCCCATAGAAAAAAGACTTTACGAAGTTTACGTAAGTCGTTTTGCGTTAAGGCCAAAGAAGTGTGCGGTGACCCTAAACCTTCAAGACTCGTAATTGCAGCGGTAGTAAAAAAGCAGCGTTAGGACCTCTTAATGCTGCTTTTTTACCCTAACGCACAACTCGTAATCTAGGCGATTATTTATCTATAGATACATTCGATACCAATATTTGTGAATGTCACTCCAAAGGAATTGTCTATTCTATATGTTGATGTAATGAATTGGAGAGAGCATGCAATTTCACAAATATATATATAATTTCCTCCTATCATCATAAATATTTAATTATCCTTCTCTCTTAAAGGGACACTAAACCCAAATATTTTCTTTCATGACAGAGCATGCAATTTTAAACAACTTTATAATTTACTCCTATTATTAATTTGTCTATGTTCTCTTGCTATCTTTATTTTAAAAGCAGGAATGTGATGCATAGGAGCCGGCCCATTTTTGGTTGTGAACCTGGGTTATGCTTCCTTATTGGTGGGTAAATGTCAGCCTCCAATAAGCACGTGCTATCCATGGTGCTGAACCTAAAATGGGCTGGCTGCTAAGATTTACATTCCTGCTTTTAAAATAAAGATAGTAAGAGAATGAAGAAAATGGATAATAGGAGTAAATTAAAACGTTGCTTAAAATTTCATGCTCTATCTGAATCATGAAATAAATTTTTTTTGGTTCAGTGTCCCTTTAATGATAAGAAGAAAATATCAAAGCATATGAGATGTATATTTATATATTCTGCACATGTGTAAAAATGTGTTAGTGTTGTCTAAATGTAGCCACCAACTATCAAGCACTACCCAGGTACAGAATACAAATACATTCAAAGAAAAATAGCAAGAATCAGAGGAATATCTTCGAATACCACTAAATTGTGATTTGGATTACAATGGAATTTGATGTCTGAATCATGATTCTTCTTTTTAAATACACTTGAAATCGAATTAGAGGATCCATGTTAATATAGATCAATGTGAATGGATTAGGCAATATTATGTCCAAATATACAAGCCAAAAGTAAAGTATAATGAGACATACCAGACTGGGCCAAACACGAGCTTGAGGGTCCAGCACCATCATCCATCTCTGTAAAATATTAAATCAGGATTGGATATCATTAATACAACTCAGAACTTTGACACGAACAATCATACATTGTTTTTCAAATTGACAAAGTTAAACATTATAATTCTTCACGTGAGTTCATGGTTTTCAAAAATGTATTTATAAATAAAGAGCTAATTTTTTTCTTCAAGCTTTTATGTTGTTGACTGTCCCTTTAAGTCATTTTATGTCTTCTTGCATTGTCATCAATTGTTAGACATTTTTTCTTTTTATATTGCTAGTATAGCTTTTGGAATTTATACGATTGAAAACCAGGATACTGTAATCTTTACATTTATACTAATTAATGTATACATTTGACAAACATGTCTAAAGTAATGCCACTGTTACAGCAAACCCATGTTCACGTCTCTGCGCAATTATATCTTCCATGAGCTTTGCGCAATAATTAAAAGCGTAATTGTGCATCCGTGATTAGGAATTGATTTGGATAAATAAAAAGAGAGAAGCGCTCAAACTGGGAACGAACAATAGCATAATAGCTTGTTCTATGGCTAGTTACCACCCTAGAAGCAGCCTCTTTTTGCTCAATATGTGCCTTTCACAGAGAATAACTTTCCTGTAGCACATCAGTCTGATCCTGACTTCACAGTACAGTCAAGCCCCGAATTACCAGGCAATCCCTCTCTGAACAAGAGAAACAGCAAAACCCCAGACGTACGTTTCGGCCTATTGTGGGCGTCGTCAGTGAGGTGCAGCCATATCCCTCTAGGCACACTAAGAAACGGGTCCACGTCTGGATTCCCGCATCACACTTAGGGAGACTTCCCCAAGTGTCATAATTTGCATAAATAAAAAGAGAGAAGCGCTCAACCTGGGAACGAACAATAGCATAATAGCTTGTTCTATGGCTAGTTACCACCCTAGAAGCAGCCTCTTTTGCTCAATATGTGCCTTTCACAGAGAAGAACTTTCCTGTAGCATATCAGTCTGATCCTGACTTCACAGTACAGTCCAGCCCCGAAATACCAGGCAATCCCTCTCTGAACAAGAGAAACAGCAAAACCCCAGACATACTTTTCGGCCTATTGTGGGCCTCGTCAGTGAGGTGCAGCCATATCCCTCTAGGCACACATGTTTCAGGAAAATTCTTCTCCGTGAAAGGCACATGTTGAGCAAAAAGAGGCTGCTTCTTGGGTGGTAACTAGCCATAGAACAAGCTATTATGCTATTGTTCGTTCTCAGGTTGAGTGCTTCTCTCTTTTTATTTATGCAAATTATGACACTTAGGGAAGTCTCCCTAAGTGTGATGCGGGAATCCAGACGTGGACCCGTTGCTCAGTGTGCCTAGAGGGATATGGCTGCACCTCACTGATGAGGCCCACAATAGGCTGAAACGTACGTCTGGGGTTTTGCTGTTTCTCTCGTTCAGAGAGGGATTGCCTGGTATTTCGGGGCTGGATTGTACTGTGAAGTCAGGATCAGACTGATATGCTTCAGGAAAGTTTTTCTCTGTGAAAAGCACATGTTGAGCAAAAAGAGGCTGCTTCTTGGGTGGCAACTAGCTATAGAACAAGCTATTATGCTATTGTTCGTTCTCAGGTTGAGCGCTTCTCTCTTTTTATTTATGCAAATTATGACACTTAGGGAAGTCTCCCTAAGAGTGATGCGGAAATCCAGACGTGGACCCGTTGCTCAGTGTGGCTAGAGGGATATGGCTGCACCTCACTGACGAGGCCCACAATAGGCCGAAACGTACGTCTGGGGTTTTGCTGTTTCTCTCGTTCAGAGAGAGATTGCCTGGTATTTCGGGGCTGGACAGTACTGTGAAGTCAGGATCAGACTGATATGCTTCAGGAAATTTCTTCTCTGTGAAAGGCACATGTTGAGCAAAAAGAGGCTGCTTCTTGGGTGGTAACTAGCCATAGAGCAAGCTATTATGCTATTGTTCTTTCTCAGGTTGAGTGCTTCTCTCTTTTTATTTATGCAAATTATGACACTTAGGGAAGTCTCCCTAAGTGTGATGCGGGAATCCAGACGTGGACCCGTTGCTCAGTGTGCCTAGAGGGATATGGCTGCACCTCACTGACGACGCCCACAATAGGCTGAAACGTACGTCTGGGGTTTTGCTGTTTCTCTCGTTCAGAGAGGGATTGCCTGGTATTTCGGGGCTGGACTGTACTGTGAAGTCAGGATCAGACTGATATGCTTTAGGAAAGTTCTTCTCTGTGAAAGGCACATATTGAGCTAAAAGAGGCTGCTTCTTGGGTGGTAACTAGCCATAGAACAAGCTATTATGCTATTGTTCGTTCTCAGGTTGAGCGCATCTCTCTTTATCTTAAGAACAAAAACATTCTGAATAGGCCAAAGTCATAGAGAAGTCCATCAATGCGCAACTCGTTGACTACATTGAAGCTAACTACACCCTGGACCCCTCCCAATCCGGTTTCAGGAGCAACCACAGCACCGAGACCGCCCTCCTCGCCGCCACAGATGATATCCTCGCCCTACTCGACCGAGGAGAGACCGCCGCCCTCATTCTCCTAGACCTCTCAGCAGCATTCGACACTGTCTCCCACCTCACCCTCTGCAACCGACTACACAATGCCGGCATACGTGACAAAGCCCTGGAAGGGATCACCTCCTTCCTCACCGTCAGAACCCAGAAAGTTAGACTCCCACACTTCACCTCCAAGCCCACAGAAATCAGCTTCA
Source organism: Bombina bombina (assembly GCF_027579735.1). NCBI lineage: Eukaryota > Metazoa > Chordata > Amphibia > Anura > Bombinatoridae > Bombina > Bombina bombina. The sequence goes on from NC_069501.1 coordinate 372,806,038, forward strand.
GTGTACCCCAAGGCTCTTCTCTGAGCCCCACTCTATTCAACATCTACATGGCCCCTCTCTCCGCCATCGCCCGATGACACTACCTCAACATCGTCTCCTACCCTGACGACACCCAGCTAATCATCTCACTCACTAGTGACCCCACCACCGCCAAGAGAAACATCCACGAAGGGCGGACAGCAGTCGCCACCTGGATGAACTACAACTGCCTAAAGCTGAACTCAGACAAGACCGAAGTCCTCCTCCTCAGTCCCACCACATCCGCGTGGAATAACTCCTAGTGGCCCACAGCCCTCGGACACCCTCCAACCCCCACCGACCATGCACGAAATCTAGGCGTCATCCTGGACTCATCGCTCTCCATGGACCGGCAAATCAACGCCGTCTCTTCTGCATGCTTCCACACACTTCACCTGCTGCGAAAGATCTTCAAATGGATCCCAACCGAGACCAGGAAGACTGTCACTCACGCCCTCGTAAGCAGCCGACTGGACTATGGTAACGCAATCTACGCCGGCACCACAATCAAGCTCCAAAAGAGACTACAGCGCATCCAGAACTCCTCGGCCAGACTAATCCTTGACATCCCTCGTCAATGCCACATCACCAAATACCTGCGGGACCTGCACTGGCTCCCCATCAACAAAAGAATAACCTTCAAGCTTCTCACCCACGCATTCAAGGCCCTCCACAACATCGGTCCCGAATACTTGAACCACTGTGTTACCTTCTACACCCCTGCCAGACAACTTCGATCGGCCGACCAAGCCCTCGCTGTCATCCCCCGCATCAGGAAAACCACAGCGGGAGGCAGATCCTTCTCTCACCTGGCTGCCAAGACTTGGAACACCCTCCCGCTGCACCTTAGACAAGCTACCGCCCTAACTAAGTTCAGAAAGGACCTCAAGACCTGGCTCTTCGACTGAACTGCAACCCTCAGCGCCTTGAGACCCTTACGGGTGAATAGCCGCGCTTTACAAGAACCCAATAGATAGATAGAATATATATAGATGTATTTGTATAGATGTATTTAAATAAATGAAATAATATAGTATGTAAAGATATTTATTTTTAATAATAAAAAAAAATAACAATGAATCTATATTCGTTTTGGAATTCATCAGAAATGAAAATCTGTAAGAGAAAAAAATAAATAAGATTAGAATCTGAAATCAATTCTATTATTTAATTAACACATGAATGAACAAATATTTGTTAAATCTAATAATTGTAAATTCATCTTCTGTCTATGCTCTAACATGTATTGTTTGTTTTGAGATTAAAGCCAGGTTCAGACTGGAGATCTATATCTATCTATACATAATTTTAAATTAATCACATTAAATGGTCTAATCAAGAGTTGACTTACATATTAACATTTAAAATTAGACAAAATGCCTAATATCCAATTTTGTACAAAAATTCCTAATTCTTCAATTGTATGAGGGACATAATTGAATGTAATATTTCCTGTCCCTTCAAAAACTAATATACCTAAATATCAACTAGGAAATGTATCCCTTTATCTGTCTGATTGATCATAATCTGAGTCCTCTCTAGCACAAAGTAGGGGGAATGTATATTAAATAAACTTTAAAAAAAAAAAGGACATGGTGAAAATTGAAAATTGTCAGACACATTCAATATATTATGAACTATTCTCACATTATTCCTCCTATGATTCTTAATAGCATGCATTGTGCAAACTAACCTGGATGTATGGTCTTTAAAAGTCGATTCTATTAGAAATATCAGTTTATATTCATTATGTGTCATATTCATCATTTTCCAAATAGAGGATTTTGAAATAAGATCTAAAAGAAAAGAGGAAACATAAGTGTTTCCCATTATTATTATTATTATTATTATTATTATCGGTTATTTGTAGAGTGCCAACAGATTCCGCAGCGCTATAAACAAAGGGGGAGTACAACAAAACAATTATAGGGTAGAGGGCCCTGCCAAGAGTTGCACTGTTGTAGTCAGCTCTTAAGAAGGTGATCTACAAACAGCTGGACTTTTAGGCTTACATGCTAAGAGGGTTCAGGGGATTGCAGTGGAGGAGAGGAACTGGTATTAGGAAAGGTTAGCGTAGGTTGTATGCGTCCCTGAACAGTAGAGTCTTTAGGGAGCACTTGAAGCTTTTAAAATTAGAAGAGAGTCTTGTGCAGCGAGGCAGAGAGTTCCACAAGATGGGAGCCAGTCTGGAGAAGTCCTGTAAACTGGAGTGTGATGAGGTGACAAGAGAGGAGGAGAGTAGTAGGTCATGAGTAGAGCGAAGGGGACGGGAGGGAGAGTATCTGGAGACAAGGTCTGAGATGTAGGGGGGAGCAGTGCAGTTGAGGGCTTTGTATGTAAGAGTGAGAGTTTTGTGTTTGATCCTAGAGGCAAGAGGAAGCCAGTGAAGGAATTGGCAGAGAGGCGCAGCAAATGAGGAGCGGCATGTAAGGAAGATGAGTCTGGCAGAGGCATTCATTATGGATTGTAAAGGAGCTAGGCGGCAGGTGGGGAGACCAGAGAGGACAGAGTTGCAGTAATCAAGGCGGGAAAGAATGAGAGAGTGGATTAAAATCTTAGTTGTGTCTTGTGTAAGGAAGTGTCTAATTTTAGAGATGTTTTTAAGGTGGAAGTGGCAGGCTGTAGCCAAGGACTGAATGTGAGGAGTGAAGGAAAGATCTGAGTCAAATGTGACCCCAAGACATTGGGCATGCGGGGTAGGGGTAATGATGGAGTTGTTGACAGTTATAGAGATATTGGGGGTGGAGATTTTGGAAGAAGGGGGGAAAATGAGGAGCTCAGTTTTGGAGAGATTTAGCTTGAGGTAGTGAGAGGACATCCAGGAAGAGATGTGAGAAAGACAGTTAGTGACACGGGTTAGCAAGGTAGGAGATAGGTCTGGTGCAGAGAAGTAGATTTGGGTGTCATCGGCATACAAATGATATTGGAAACAGTGGGACTTAATTAGGGAACCTAGTGATGACGTATAGATTGAGAAGAGAAGGGGACCGAGGACAGAGCCTTGCGGTACTCCGACAGAAAGTGGTGACGGGGCAGAGGAGGCCCCAGAGAAGGCTACACTGAAGGTACGGTTTGACAGGTAGGAAGAGAGCCATGAAAGGGCTGTGTCACAGATGCCGAAGGATTGGAGGGTTTTGAGCAAAAGAGGGTGGTCAACAGTGTCAAAGGCTGTGGACAGATCAAGGAGGATAAGCAGAGAGAAGTGGCCTTTTGATTTAGCTGTAAGTAGGTCGTTGGTGACCTTAACAATAGCTGTCTCTGTGGAGTGATAGGGACAAAATCCAGATTGCAGTGGGTCAAGAAGGGAGTTTAACGTAAGGAAATGGGATAGGCATGCATATACTAGTTTTTCGAGAAGCTTTGAAGCAAGAGGGAGGAGGGAAATAGGGCGGTAGTTGGATGGGGAGGTAGGATCAAGGGAAGGTTTTTTGAGGATAGGTGTGACCAGTGCATGTTTCATTGATGAGGGAAATGTACCAGTGCTGAGGGAGAGGTTGAAAATGTGTGTTAGTATAGGGGTAAGGGTAGCAGAGAGAGAGGGGAGCAGCTGTGAGGGGATAGGGTCAATGGGACAGGTAGTGAGGTGAGAGCGCAGTATAAGTGCCGAAACTTCTTCCTCAGTAACAGGGGCGAATGAACTAAGTTTCAGGTTATGAGGGTTGTGGTTGAGTGAGAGTATTTGAGGGGGGGAGAGAATGGAATTATGTTGAGAGCTGATTTCATGTCTCATGGAGTCAATTTTGTTAATGAAGTGACTGGCAAAGTCTTGAGCTGACAGAGAAGTTTTATTAGGAAGTCGGGGAGGGCGGAGGAGAGTATTGAAAGTGGAGAACAGACGTTTTGGGTTTGAAGAAAGATTAGAGATAAGAGTAGAGAAGTAGTGTTGCTTGTGGAGATTAAGGGCAGAGTAGTAGGAGTTCAAGATGAATTTGTAATGAAGAAAATCAGCTGAACTCCGTGATTTTCTCCAATGCCGTTCAGCAGTACGGGAACATCTGCATAGGTACCGTGTCAGAGGAGTATGCCAGGGCTGGGGATGAGTGTGTGATTTCCGAGCAGTGGTAAGAGGGGCAAGATTGTCAAGGACGGATATAAGGGTGGAATTATAGTGGCAGATAGATTGTTCAGGGCAGGAAAAGGAGGAGAAGGATGAGAGGAGCGGTTTAAGGGAATTAGCAAGTTGTTGCTGATCTAAAGACCTAATGCTTCTGTTAAGTTTGGTGTGAGGAGTAGAAGGTGGGAGAGTTGTAGGAAGGGATGATATGTTGCAGGTAAGGAGATGGTGGTCAGAAAGAGGAAAGGGGGAGTTTGAGAAGTTTGAGAGAGTGCATCGATAGCTAAAGATCAGGTCAAGAGAGTGACCGTCTTTGTGAGTGGGAGAATCAGTCCATTGTGACAGACGAAAGAGGAAGTGAGTTGCAGAAGTTGTTTAGCAGATGAGGCAGTGAGATTGTTAAGGGGGATGTTGAAGTCGCCAAGAATGAGGGCAGGGGTGACTGAGGAAAGGAAATAGGGTAGCCAGGCAGCCAAGTGATCTAGAAATTGAGTTGAGGAGCCAGGGGGTCGGTATATGACTGCAATACGTACAGAGAGAGGGGAGAATAAGCGAATCATATGGGTTTCGAATGAGGGTAAAGTGAGGGAAGAGATAGGGTGTATTTGTTGAAAGGTGCAACGAGAGGAAAGTAAAATACCTACACCAGCTCCTTGTCTATTACCAGACCTAGGAGTCTGGCTGAGGTGGAGACCCCCATGTGACAGAGCAGCAGTGGATGCTGTGTCTAGGGGAGAGAGCCAGGTTTCTGTTAGGGCCAGAAGGTTGAGGGAGCGGGAGATGAAGAGGTCATGTATAGAAGTGAGTTTGTTGCAAACAGAGCGAGAGTTCCAGAGTGCACAAGTGAAAGGGGTAGTGGCTTTAGATGCAAGAAGAATGTGAGTAAGGTGTGCAGAGTTTTGTTTTCTGAGTCTATGGGATGGTACACATGGATGTGCACGGCTTGTCAGTGGTTGGGGACCAGGATTAGGGGAGATGTCACCAGTAGTAAGTAGAAGCAAGAGGGAGAGAGACATGAGATGAGATACAGATTTGCAGTAGTGAGACTGCTTTTGAGATGAGCTGCAGGGGATAGAGAGAGTGTTTAGGAATAGGTAAAGTTCATGAGTAGAAAAGTAAGGTGAGTTTAAGAGAGATGGGCTAATGAACAGTGCAGGTGGAGAGGGAGAAGGAGTAATTGAATAGTGTAGTTTGTTATAGAGACAAAGGGTAGCAAAAAGGAATATGAATATAATGAGCATTTTTACAGAATTGGGAACCAGTTAAAAACATAAGACACAGAATTACTTTAACAATTGCATAAGGGAACAAAAGGTATATGAAACATAATATAATAAAAGTACTGTGTATTCTATGGGGTTAAGGGAATGGAAGGATGTGCTGATCAGTGTTTGCACCTGTCATTTCAAGAGAGTGAAAGTTGTGTGGGAGACTATCTATAAATGAGGAAATGAGCTTGGTGTGGGTGGGGTGAGGGGTAGGGTGGGAAGCTGTTTTCCAGAAGGCTACCTGTTGTAAGTTAGATGGCAATTGAAGCAGTTGAGTGAAAAATTCTGTGGTTTTTTCTGTGTTCTGAGAGAGAATGTGTCTGTAGTAAGTTAGATGGCAATTGAAGCAGTTGAGTGAAAAAGTCTGTGGTTTTTTCTGTGTTCTGAGAGAGAATGTGTCTGTAGTAAGTTAGATTGCAATTGAAGCAGTTGAGTGAAAAAGTCTGTGTTTTTTTCTGTGTTCTGAGAGAGAATGTGTCTGTAGTAAGTTAGATGGCAATTGAAGCAGTTGAGTGAAAAAGTCTGTGTTTTTTTCTGTGTTCTGAGAGAGAATGTGTCTGTAGTAAGTTAGATGGCAATTGAAGCAGTTGAGTGAAAAAGTCTGTGTTTTTTTCTGTGTTCTGAGAGAGAATGTGTCTGTAGTAAGTTAGATGGCAATTGAAGCAGTTGAGTGAAAAAGTCTGTGTTTTTTTCTGTGTTCTGAGAGAGAATGTGTCTGTAGTAAGTTAGATGGCAATTGAAGCAGTTGAGTGAAAAAGTCTGTTTTTTTTCTGTGTTCTGAGAGAGAATGTGTCTGAAGGAAAGAGATTTATTGGTTCCTGCACCCCCAGTCTTGTTCCATAGAATTGTATCCACTTACCATGTGAACGTGTCTTTGTATGTTTTTGTATGTAAGTCAGCACAGTTGAAAGACAATACCACAGACAGGATCACATAGGTATTCTTCACCTTCAGTCTGTAGATGAAGTCAATCTCCCTAATGGAAAATAAAGTGTAAATCAAATCTCTACTAAAATGGTACATAGTTCTGCATTCCTCCCCTACCTACCTATTTCCTAAAATGTTTATAGCAATAGCTTACTAAGCGTATGTAGCCTCTTGTGTTCTGTTCTAACAATAAATTGTTAAGCTGACTCACATACATTGTCCATACTTAACCTCTGATGTCTGACTTTGTCAATTATAATGTGCTTCAGAGTATCCCTTTATCTGCGGCATTTTTCCCTTTCAGAATATCTAAAATCTAATAATGTCTAAACTAAATACTAAATGTAAACTAATTTTATGCCATATGATGGATCATTGGGCCAAATCCCCCCCCCCCCGTCTCTGTCCATACATTGTGTCTACTTAACATCTGATGTTGTCTTTAAAAATCTAGTGGCAAACTCATTACAGGAGCCAATGCCAGAATCATATGATGTACAAATTACCAATGTTAATAAAATATATTTTAGATTTTTCTATATAATAATAATATAATTCTATAATAATTTCTTGAACAATCCTAACATGTTCGCACAATTCTTTCATTTTACTCAAAGTTTCACATATTTTAGAAATAGGTAGGTTGGGGAGGAATGCAGAACTATGTACCATTTTAGTAGAGATTTTATTTACACTTTATTTTCCATTAGGGAGAATGACTTCATCTACAGACTGAAGGTGAAGAATACCAGACTGAAAGTGAAGAATACCAGACTGAATGCTCCTATATAACGTATATTATTTACCATCTGAAATGGCGGTTGATGATGTTGGCTCTGACATTGACCCCCTCGTCCCGGAATGGCCCCTCTAGAACTGGCTCGTCCTCATCTTGGAGGAGCTCTCGGGGTGCCTGGATGGCCTGCAGCATCCAAGCCCGCTGAGCAATGTTATGAAAGACACTGCAGGCTATAACGATCTTCGCCACCTTACCAGGGCTGTATTGGAGGGCTTCTCCAGACCTGTCCAGGCATTGTAACCGCATTTTGAGAAGCCCAAACATCCACTCCCCTACAGCCCTGGTTCGCTTGTGCGCCCGAATATAGCGCATCTGGGTGTCATCAGCCGGATTACGTACTGGCGTAATGAGCCAAGGCCGGTTCATGTAACCGGAATCACCTATAAATAGTGAACATTACAAAATGTCAATATTAACAATATCTTACACATTATGATATGAAAATACATTTAAATAAAATGATACAATGCATTTGTGTGTACAAAAATTGCCTAAACTAGACATTTTCGGAAATTGACAAAAAATGGTTAAAGCGCATCCTATAGCAGCACATTTAAGCTATGACCTGCTACATATCTGTTTTTCGCTAAAACTAGACATTTGCTGAAAGAGAAATACATGGTTAAAGCGCATCCTATAGCTGCACATTTAAGCTTTGACCTGCTACATATCTGTTTTCTCCAACATAGGTGTGTCCGGTCCACGGCGTCATCCTTACTTGTGGGATATTCTCTTCCCCAACAGGAAATGGCAAAGAGCCCAGCAAAGCTGGTCACATGATCCCTCCTAGGCTCCGCCTTCCCCAGTCATTCTCTTTGCCGTTGTACAGGCAACATCTCCACGGAGATGGCTTAGAGTTTTTTAGTGTTTAACTGTAGTTTTTATTATTCAATCAAGAGTTTGTTATTTTGAAATAGTGCTGGTATGTACTATTTACTCTGAAACAGAAAAGAGATGAAGATTTCTGTTTGTAAGAGGAAAATGATTTTAGCAACCGTTACTAAAATCGATGGCTGTTCCACACAGGACTGTTGAGAGGAATTAACTTCAGTTGGGGGAACAGTGAGCAGACTTTTGCTGCTTGAGGTATGACACATTCTAACAAGACAATGTAATGCTGGAAGCTGTCATTTTCCCTATGGGATCCGGTAAGCCATTTTTATTACAGAAAGAAAAAAAGGGCTTCACAAGGGCTTTCTAAGACTGTAGACATTTTTTGGGCTAAATCGATTTATATTTTATACTCCATAGCCTTGAGGAATTATTTTAATCTTGGGAATTATGTAAAATAACCGGCAGGCACTGTATTGGACACCTTATTCTCTAGGGGCTTTCCCTAATCATAGGCAGAGTCTCATTTTCGCGCCTGTATTGCGCACTTGTTTTTGAGAAGCATGACATGCAGATGCATGTGTGAGGAGCTCTGATACATAGAAAAGACTTTCTGAAGGCGTCATTTGGTATCGTATTCCCCTTTGGGCTTGGTTGGGTCTCAGCAAAGCAGATACCAGGGACTGTAAAGGGGTTAAATATAAAAACGGCTCCGGTTCCGTTATTTTAAGGGTTAAAGCTTCCAAATTTGGTGTGCAATACTTTTAAGGCTTTAAGACACTGTGGTGAAATTTTGGTGAATTTTGAACAATTCCTTCATACTTTTTCGCAATTGCAGTAATAAAGTGTGTTCAGTTTAAAATTTAAAGTGACAGTAACGGTTTATTTTAAAACGTTTTTTGTACTTTGTTATCAAGTTTTTGCCTGTTTAACATGTCTGAACTACCAGATAGACTGTGTTCTGAATGTGGGGAAGCCAAGGTTCCTTCTCATTTAAATAGATGTGATTTATGTGACACAAAATTTAGAGAAAATGATGCCCAAGATGATTCCTCAAGTGAGGGGAGTAAGCATGGTACTGCATCATCCCCTCCTTCGTCTACACCAGTCTTGCCCACACAGGAGGCCCCTAGTACATCTAGCGCGCCAATACTCCTTACTATGCAACAATTAACGGCTGTAATGGATAATTCTATCAAAAACATTTTAGCCAAAATGCCCACTTATCAGCGAAAGCGCGACTGCTCTGTTTTAGAAAATACTGAAGAGCATGAGGACGCTGATGATATTGGTTCTGAAGGGCCCCTACACCAGTCTGAGGGGGCCAGGGAGGGTTTGTCTGAGGGAGAAATTTCAGATTCAGGGAAAATTTCTCAACAAGCTGAACCTGATGTGATTACATTTAAATTTAAATTGGAACATCTCCGCGCTCTGCTTAAGGAGGTGTTATCCACTCTGGATGATTGTGAGAATTTGGTCATTCCAGAGAAACTATGTAAAATGGACAAGTTCCTAGAGGTCCCGGGGCCCCCCGAAGCTTTTCCTATACCCAAGCGGGTGGTGGACATTGTAAATAAAGAATGGGAAAGGCCCGGTATACCTTTCGTCCCTCCCCCCATATTTAAAAAATTGTTTCCTATGGTCGACCCCAGAAAGGACTTATGGCAGACAGTCCCCAAGGTCGAGGGGGCGGTTTCTACTCTAAACAAATGCACCACTATACCCATAGAAGATAGTTGTGCTTTCAAAGATCCTATGGATAAAAAATTAGAAGGTTTGCTTAAAAAGATGTTTGTTCAGCAAGGTTACCTTCTACAACCAATTTCATGCATTGTTCCTGTCACTACAGCCGCGTGTTTCTGGTTCGATGAGCTAGAAAAGGCGATCAATAATAATTCTTCTTCTTATGAGGAGATTATGGACAGAATTCGTGCTCTCAAATTGGCTAATTCTTTCACCCTAGACGCCACTTTGCAATTGGCTAGGTTAGCGGCGAAAAATTCTGGTTTTGCTATTGTGGCGCGCAGAGCGCTTTGGTTAAAATCTTGGTCAGCGGATGCGTCTTCCAAGAACAAATTGCTTAACATTCCTTTCAAGGGGAAAACGCTGTTTGGCCCTGACTTGAAAGAGATTATCTCTGATATCACTGGGGGCAAGGGCCACGCCCTTCCTCAGGATAGGTCTTTCAAGGCCAAAAATAAACCTAATTTTCGTCCCTTTCGCAGAAACGGACCAGCCCCAAGTGCTACGTCCTCTAAGCAAGAGGGTAATACTTCTCAAGCCAAGCCAGCCTGGAGACCAATGCAAGGCTGGAACAAAGGAAAGCAGGCCAAGAAACCTGCCACTGCTACCAAGACAGCATGAGATGTTGGCCCCCGATCCGGGACCGGATCTGGTGGGGGGCAGACTCTCTCTCTTCGCTCAGGCTTGGGCAAGAGATGTTCTGGATCCTTGGGCGCTAGAAATAGTCTCCCAAGGTTATCTTCTGGAATTCAAGGGGCTTCCCCCAAGGGGGAGGTTCCACAGGTCTCAATTGTCTTCAGACCACATAAAAAAACAGGCATTCTTACATTGTGTAGAAGACCTGTTAAAAATGGGAGTGATTCATCCTGTTCCATTAGGAGAACAAGGGATGGGGTTCTACTCCAATCTGTTCGTAGTTCCCAAAAAAGAGGGAACATTCAGACCAATCTTAGATCTCAAGATCCTAAACAAGTTTCTCAAGGTTCCATCGTTCAAAATGGAAACCATTCGAACTATTCTTCCTTCCATCCAGGAAGGTCAATTCATGACCACGGTGGATTTAAAGGATGCGTATCTACATATTCCTATCCACAAGGAACATCATCGGTTCCTAAGGTTCGCATTCCTGGACAAGCATTACCAGTTTGTGGCACTTCCGTTCGGATTAGCCACTGCTCCAAGGATTTTCACAAAGGTACTAGGGTCCCTTCTAGCGGTGCTAAGACCAAGGGGCATTGCAGTAGTACCTTACTTGGACGACATTCTGATTCAAGCGTCGTCCCTTCCTCAAGCAAAGGCTCACACGGACATTGTCCTGGCCTTTCTCAGATCTCACTGGTGGAAAGTGAACGCAGAAAAAAGTTCTCTGTCTCCGTCAACAAGGGTTCCCTTCTTGGGAACAATAATAGACTCCTTAGAAATGAGGATTTTTCTGACAGAGGCCAGAAAATCAAAACTTCTGAACTCTTGTCAAATACTTCATTCTGTTCCTCTTCCTTCCATAGCGCAGTGCATGGAAGTAATAGGTTTGATGGTAGCGGCAATGGACATAGTTCCTTTTGCACGCATTCATCTAAGACCATTACAACTGTGCATGCTCAGTCAGTGGAATGGGGACTATACAGACTTGTCTCCGACGATACAAGTAAATCAGAGGACCAGAGATTCACTCCGTTGGTGGCTGTCCCTGGACAACCTGTCACAGGGGATGAGCTTCCGCAGACCAGAGTGGGTCATTGTCACGACCGACGCCAGTCTGGTGGGCTGGGGCGCGGTCTGGGGACCCCTGAAAGCTCAGGGTCTTTGGTCTCGGGAAGAATCTCTTCTACCGATAAATATTCTGGAACTGAGAGCGATACTCAATGCTCTCAAGGCTTGGCCTCAGCTAGCAAAGGCCAAGTTCATACGGTTTCAATCAGACAACATGACGACTGTTGCGTACATCAACCATCAGGGGGGAACAAGGAGTTCCCTGGCGATGGAAGAAGTGACCAAAATCATTCAATGGGCGGAGACTCACTCCTGCCACTTGTCTGCAATCCACATCCCAGGAGTTGAAAATTGGGAAGCGGATTTTCTGAGTCGTCAGACATTTCATCCGGGGGAGTGGGAACTCCATCCGGAAATCTTTGCCCAAATCACTCAATTGTGGGGCATTCCAGACATGGATCTGATGGCCTCTCGTCAGAACTTCAAGGTTCCTTGCTACGGGTCCAGATCCAGGGATCCCAAGGCGACTCTAGTAGATGCACTAGTAGCACCTTGGACCTTCAAACTAGCTTATGTATTCCCGCCGTTTCCTCTCATCCCCAGGCTGGTAGCCAGGATCAATCAGGAGAGAGCATCGGTGATCTTGATAGCTCCTGCGTGGCCACGCAGGACTTGGTATGCAGACCTGGTGAATATGTCATCGGCTCCACCATGGAAGCTACCTTTGAGACGAGACCTTCTTGTCCAAGGTCCGTTCGAACATCCGAATCTGGTCTCACTCCAACTGACTGCTTGGAGATTGAACGCTTGATCTTATCAAAGCGAGGGTTCTCAGATTCTGTCATTGATACTCTTGTTCAGGCCAGAAAGCCTGTAACTAGAAAAATTTACCACAAAATATGGAAAAAATATATCTGTTGGTGTGAATCTAAAGGATTCCCTTGGGACAAGGTAAAAATTCCTAAGATTCTATCCTTCCTTCAAGAAGGTTTGGAGAAAGGATTATCTGCTAGTTCCTTGAAGGGACAGATTTCTGCCTTGTCTGTGTTACTTCACAAAAAACTGGCAGCTGTGCCAGATGTTCAAGCCTTTGTTCAGGCTCTGGTTAGAATCAAGCCTGTTTACAAACCTTTGACTCCTCCTTGGAGTCTCAATTTAGTTCTTTCAGTTCTTCAGGGGGTTCCGTTTGAACCCTTACATTCCGTTGATATTAAGTTATTATCTTGGAAAGTTTTGTTTTTGGTTGCAATTTCTTCTGCTAGAAGAGTTTCAGAATTATCTGCTCTGCAGTGTTCTCCTCCTTATCTGGTGTTCCATGCAGTTAAGGTGGTTTTACGTACTAAACCTGGTTTTCTTCCGAAAGTTGTTTCTAACAAAAACATTAACCAGGAGATAGTCGTGCCTTCTTTGTGTCCGAATCCAGTTTCAAAGAAGGAACGTTTGTTGCACAATTTGGATGTTGTTCGTGCTCTAAAATTCTATTTAGATGCTACAAAGGATTTTAGACAAACATCTTCCTTGTTTGTTGTTTATTCTGGTAAAAGGAGAGGTCAAAAAGCAACTTCTACCTCTCTCTCTTTTTGGATTAAAAGCATCATCAGATTGGCTTACGAGACTGCCGGACGGCAGCCTCCTGAAAGAATCACAGCTCATTCCACTAGGGCTGTGGCTTCCACATGGGCCTTCAAGAACGAGGCTTCTGTTGATCAGATATGTAGGGCAGCGACTTGGTCTTCACTGCACACTTTTACTAAATTTTACAAGTTTGATACTTTTGCTTCTTCTGAGGCTATTTTTGGGAGAAAGGTTTTGCAAGCCGTGGTGCCTTCCATCTAGGTGACCTGATTTGCTCCCTCCCTTCATCCGTGTCCTAAAGCTTTGGTATTGGTTCCCACAAGTAAGGATGACGCCGTGGACCGGACACACCTATGTTGGAGAAAACAGAATTTATGTTTACCTGATAAATTACTTTCTCCAACGGTGTGTCCGGTCCACGGCCCGCCCTGGTTTTTTAATCAGGTCTGATAATTTATTTTCTTTAACTACAGTCACCACGGTATCATATGGTTTCTCCTATGCAAATATTCCTCCTTTACGTCGGTTGAATGACTGGGGAAGGCGGAGCCTAGGAGGGATCATGTGACCAGCTTTGCTGGGCTCTTTGCCATTTCCTGTTGGGGAAGAGAATATCCCACAAGTAAGGATGACGCCGTGGACCGGACACACCGTTGGAGAAAGTAATTTATCAGGTAAACATAAATTCTGTTTTTCGCTAAAACTAGACATTTGCTGAAAGAGAAATAAATGGTTAAAGCGCATCCTATAGCAGCACATTTAAGCTATGACCTGCTACATATGCATTTTTCACTAAAACTAGACATTTGCTGAAAGAGAAATACATGGTTAAAGCGCATCCTATATCTGCACATTTAAGCTATGACCTGCTACATATCTGTTTTCGCTAAAACTAGACATTTGCTGAAAGAGAAACAAATGGTTAAAGTGCATTCTATGGGGGGTAGTTATCAAGCCTTCAACCTCAAATACGCTGGAATTCCGCAGCGTATTTGTGGCGAGGCTGATTTGTCTTAGTTATCAAAGGCTAGAGACCGGCAAAAGTAGAATTTAGTGATGTAAGCTTCGATCCGCCGGACTCAGTCCGACACAGATTGATTCTTACGTCACTACAGATGTTCCGCACACAAGTGCGGCACAATCTGACTACTTTTGCTAGTTATCAAAAAACTAGCAGGTACGCTCGGCACTTTTCGGTCCAGCGTACCTGGTTTTCAATCCGCCGCCCCGGAGGCGGCGGATCCCATAGGAATCAATGGGAGTCTGACCATAGCGAAAGTACAAGTTCGTTGCTGCCAGACATCCCATTGATTTCTATGGGAAATGTGTACACCTAACACCCTAACATGTACCCCGAGTCTAAACACCCCTAATATGTCCCCCCTACACCGCCGCAACTAAATAAAGTTATTAACCCCTAAACCGCCGCTCCCGGAGCCCACCGCAAGCTACTCTATACATATTAACCCCTAAACCGCCACTCCCTGACCCCGCCGCAACCTACATTATACCTAGTAACCCCTATCCTGCCCCCCCCTATACCGCCGCCCTCTATAATAAAGTTATTAACCCCTATCCTGCCGATCCCGCACCTTGCTGCAACTAAATAAATAGTTTAAACCCTAAACCGCCACTCCCGGACCTCGCCGCAACCTATATTAAACTTATTAACCCCTAATCTGCCCCCCCCTACACCGTCGACACCTATAATACATTTATTAACCCCTATCCTGCCCCCCCTACACCGCCGCCACTGTAATAAATTTATTAACCCCTAAACCTAAGTCTAACACTAACCCTAACACCCCCCCCCATCTTAAATATTAATTAAATAAATCTAAATAATATTTCTATTATTAACTAAATTAATCCTATTTAAAACTAAATATTTACCTTTCAAATAAACCCTAATATAGCTACAATATAAATAATAATTACATTGTAGCTATATTAGGATTTATTTTTATTTTACAGGTAACTTTCAATTTATTTTAACTAGGTACAATAGCTATTAAATAGTTATTAACTATTCAATAGCTACCTAGCTAAAATAAAGAGAAATTTACCTGTAAAATAAAAACTAACCTAAGTTACAATTACACCTAACACTACACTATCATTAAATAAATTATTCCTATTTAAAACTAAATACTTACCTGTAAAATAAACCCTAAGATAGCTACAATGTAATTAATAATTACATTGTAGCTATTTTAGGATTTATATTTATTTTACAGGTAACTTTGTATTTATTTTAGCTAGTTAGAATAGTTATTAAATAGTTATTAACTATTTAATAACTACCTAGCTAAAAGAAATACAAAATTACCTGTAAAATAAATCCTAACCTAAGTTACAATTAAACCTAACACTACACTATCATTACATTAATTAAATAAATTAACTACAAATAACTACAATTAAATACAATTACATAAACTAACTAAAGTACAAAAAATAAAAAAAGCTAAGTTACAAAAAATAAAAAAAATTACAACAATTTTAAGCTAATTACACCTAATCTAAGCCCCCTAATAAAATAACAAAGCCCCCCAAAATAATAAAATTCCCTACCCTATTCTACATTAAAAAAGTTCAAAGCTCTTTTACCTTACCAGCCCTTAAAAGGGCCTTTTGTGGGGCATGCCCCAAAGAAAACTGCTCTTTTGCCTGTAAAAGAAAAATACAACCCCCCCCCAACATTAAAACCCACCACCCACATACCCCTAATCTAACCCAAACCCCCCTTAAAATAACCTAACACTAATCCCCTGAAGATCATCCTACCTTGAGTCGTCTTCACTCAGCCGAGCCACCGATGGAACTGAAGAGGAAATCCGGAGCGGCAGAAGTGATCCTCCAAGGGGCGCTGAAGAAGTCTTCCATCCGATGAAGTGATCCTCCAGGCGGCGCTGAAGAAGTCTTCTATCCGGGTGATGTCATCTTCCAAGCAGGGTCTTCAATCTTCTTTCTTCAGGATCCATCTTCATCCCGCCGACGCGGAACATCCTTCTTTCCCAACGGACTACCGACGAATGAAGGCTCCTTTAAGGGACGTCATCCAAGATGGCGTCCCTTCAATTCCGATTGGCTGATAGGATTCTATCATCCAATCGGAATTAAGGTAGGAAAAATCAGCCAATCAGATTGAGCTCGCATTCTATTGGCTGATCCGATCAGCCAATAGAATGCGAGCTCAATCTGATTGGCTGATTCAATCAGCAAATCAGATTTTCCGACCTTAATTCCGATTGGCTGATAGAATCCTATCAGCCAATCAGAATTGAAGGGATGCCATCTTGGATGACGTCCCTTAAAGGAGCCTTCATTCGTCGGTGTAGTGTTGTGCTTACTTCCTGGTTTGGTCAAAGGGAACATTGAGGCTTCGATACAAAGATGATGTCATCAAGTGGGCTGTGCTTAGAATCAGTACAGTTCAGAGAAGCCATCTTGTGACAGTTTGTGATGCAGTTATAAAGTACAATGATTGAACCTGAGCTCTGACAATTGCTGATACCAATAAATGTAATGTCAGCTACAGATCACTGCAGAGGATACAGCATCAGCCAGTCAGGAAGAGTAAGAACTGTCAGTTACACATTATAAGTTATATTGCAGTTATACAGTTAACAGTTATACAGTTATCAGTTACCCTGGATTACTATAGTGCTGCATACACAGTATACAGGACTGCTAATATAAGGAGTGCAGCAGCCATTCATTATAAAGGACTATATATGTGTATCTATCCATATTACTGTGTGCAAATCTACAGGAGCACCTTGCTATGTCATGCAGTAAATAAAGTGCCAGTTTACATTTAGAAGTTGCAAGTGCATCATTCATATAAAGAGTTAATGTTTGCTATGTAATGACATTACATCTGGCGACGAGGATACTACCACAAACTCACGCTATAATGGCTGTATTTGGAGCATTGAAAGAATTTGACCCTGACACAGATAACTGGGTTTCCTGGACTGAAAGGCTACAGCAGTATTTACTTGCCAATGACATTGGAGATACTAAGTCTGCTGCTGTCTGTCTGACAACTATTGGTGCTAAAACATATGAGATTCTAAAAGATCTGCTACACCCAGAAAAGCCAGCCACCAAGTCTTTGTCTGAAATAATACAGATCTTAACACAACATTTCCAACCACGGCCATTAGAGATTGCTGAGCGGTTCAAGTTTTATAGCAGGCGCCAAGGGGTACAAGAGACTGTATCTACATTTGCAATCAGTTTAAAGAAATTGGCCATCACCTGTGCTTTTGGGGAGTATCTGAATATTGCCCTTAGAGATCAGTTTGTTATGGGTATCAGTACAGAATCTATTCAAAGGCGACTTTTGACAGAGGAGAGCCTGACCTTCCATAAAGCACTAGAGTTTGCTTCTGTTTTGGAACAGGCCACACGAGACACTAGTTTACTGCAGACGCATTCTCACACTAAGGAAGAACAGGTGTTTTTCTCTAATGTGAAGCAACAGACTAAACCAGCCAGTAAATATTCAGCAAAAGCAGCATCGCCTATTAACTGTTACAGATGTGGAGCACAGAATCATGTAGCTTCTGAATGCAGATTTAAAAATGCTCGTTGTCATGGCTGTGGTAAAATAGGACACTTAAAGAAGGCTTGCAGAGGATCTCAGCAGAGTGTCTCAAGCAAAACACATAAGAAGGGAAATTACCACATAGCTTATAAGGGAGCCACATCAGATTCAGAAGAGGAAATGACTGTTCAGAGTTTGACTGTATACACCAAGACAGCAGGGTCTGAGCCTTTGACCGTTCATGTTAATATTGAAGGAAAAGATTTGACCATGGACTTAGATACTGGGGCTGCAGTTTCAGTTATGACAATTAAAGATTGGAAACAGCTGAAAATTCCAGTATTGCTGCAGCCCACTACCTTGAAGCTACAAACATACTCCAGAGAAGTCTTGACGCCACTGGGGTGTGCATCTGTATCTGTGTGTACAAACAGTAAAACTGCCAATCTTACACTATATATACTAAAATCAGGTGGCCCACCTCTTTATGGAAGGGACTGGATATGGGCCCTTGGCATGCCTGAGAGCCTCTAAAACAGTGAAGTTCATCATATTGGAGTTGATCGTGCCCAGTGGATTCAGAACATTAAGACCAAATATGCCCCGGTGTTTGAAAGTGTTCTGGGAAAAGTTAAGAACAAAAGGGTACGGTTACAGTTAAAACCTGGAGCAAGGCCAAGGTTTTTCAAAGCACAAACTGTGCCATTCGCTTTAAGGGCAGGAGTTGATGCTGAACTGAGGAGGTTAGAAGAGTTAAAGATTATAACCCCAGTGCATCGTAGTGAGTGGGCTTCTCCTATTGTACCGGTAAGAAAGAAAGATGGACAGATCCGAATATGTGGAGACTTTAGGATGGTGTTGAATGAACAGTTAGCAGTGGATAAGTATCCATTACCCAGGACAGAAGAGATTTTTGCTAGCTTAGCTGGGGGACAACATTTCACAAAGATTGATTTAAAAAATGCTTAACACTAATTCTTAAAAATACAGCGCTTACTTAAACCTTTGTATCTCTATTTACTTCAGTGTAAATTATATAGTATTAATGCCCAAATAACTTTGTTTATAAAAGAAAAACACTGATTAAAATTTGTATATACCTGAGATGAGACTGTCACACTGATTAACCAATCGTTTCTGATCTTAAAAATAGTACATACTCTATGTGACAATACCGATTTACCTGTACCTTTATGCCTCCCGGAGTATGATAAAACGTTGTCTCTGAATTCCTATGATTCTTTCTTCGATGCCGATGTACTCCGTTATGTTCTGAGCGTGGCGCTGCTGCACAATTCACTGACCACTAAGGAGTGTGTCAGACTACGGAATCACTATAGAGACAAAAAGAAAAACGAGCGCAGCCACGACTCAAGGTAAAAGTTTTAATGCCTCCAAATTGCGCATACATACATATTGCACTTACAAGAGCTTAGATAAAAACAGGCGCCTCAATGTGGCAGATCATATAGGATTATTCAGTCCCGGTTCAGCTGAGATTTTTTTAAAAAATGCTTACCTTCAACTTGAAGTACATCCAGATTCCCGCAGGTTACTCACCATCAATACTCACCGTGGTTTATTTCAATATAATCGTATGGTCTTTGGCATTGCTCCTGCACCAGCCATCTGGCAACGCACCATGGAAGAACTGTTAAATGGACTACCCTATGTCCAATGCCTTTTAGATGACATGTTAATCACGGGCAGGACGGAGGAAGAGCATCGACACAATGTAGAGAGGGTACTGCAGCGGCTAATGACCTACGGGTTGAAGGTCAACTTGGAGAAGTGTGCTTTCATGCGTGACAAATTAGAATTTTGTGGCCATGTTATAGATTGTCATGGTCTACACACTGCTGATGACAAAGTCAAGGCCTTGCAAGAAGCTCCTATACCACAGAATGCATCACAACTACGATCATACCTTGGTCTCCTTAACTATTACCACCGTTTTCTTCCCCAGCTAGCCCATACGTTACACCCACTACATCAGCTTCTTGAGACAAATCGATCCTGGTTGTGGAGCAGTGAATGCAATAAAGCCTTCCAGGAATCCAAGAACCTACTCCTGTGTTCCCGCATGTTAATGCACTATGATCTTCAGAAACCACTCATGATAGCATGTGATGCTTCGCCTTATGGTTTAGGGGCTGTATTGTCACACACAATGCTAGATGGGACAGACCGACCGGTAGCCTTTGCTTCCCGTTCTCTAACGACGGCAGAGAAGAACTATTCTCAATTAGACAAGGAAGCATTGGCCATTGTATGGGCTGTTAAGAAGTTCCATAACTATATTTATGGGAGACAATTTACTCTTTTAACTGACCATAAGCCACTGCTGACCATCTTTAATCCAAGGAAAGGAATTTTAACCACTACAGCGGCTAGATTGCAAAGGTATGCTCTAACTTTGGGGGCATATCATTACTGCATCAAATACCGGGCCCATGATTTCCATGGCAATGCTGATGCCATGTCCAGGCTTCCACTAATGAATTCCTTACCAGTTGTTCAAGAAAGCCTTCCAAGTGTGTGTTTTACGGGTATAGTACATGCCAAACAAATTGCAAAGGAGACAGCTTGTGATACTGAATTACAACTTCTGGCAAAGTATTTGAGAGATGGCTGGCCTAGAACTGGCTGTGATGTGCAGCGAGCATACATACTATGAGCGAAAGAACTCACACTCAGAAATGGATGTATTTTATGGGGTGAGAGAGTTCTGGTTCCTAATGGGCTACGGCAAGCTACGTTAAAACTCCTTCATGAAGGACACCCAGGCATTGTCAGAATGAAACAGAAGGCTAGGGTTCATGTTTGGTGACCGGCCATTGATAAGGACATTGAGAACTATGTTATGGCATGCAAAGGGTGTGTTCAAGCTCAAGGACAGCTTCCACGAGGAGCTGTACAACCATGGGACTGGCCTACTACTCCTTGGGAGAGACTACATTTGGACTTTGCCGGTCCTATTGATCGAATCTCATACTTAATCATAATTGATGCACACTCTAAGTGGCCAGAAGTAATTCCAATGACAAGGACTACAACTACTGAAGTCATATCAGCATTAGAAAGACTGTTTTCAGTATTTGGGTTGCCAAGAAAACTGGTCACAGACAATGGCCCCCAGTTTGTGTCACAAGACTTCCAGAATTTTTTTACATACGAATGGAATTCACCATAATCGGACGGCACCATATCACCCAGCCACCAACGGGCAAGCAGAGAGATTTGTCCAAACCTTTAAAAGGGCACTGAAAGCGCTAAAAGCAGAGAAGCAGGTTAATACTAAAAACATTTTACATTTTTTGCAACAATATAGGGTTACTCAACACCCCACCACAGGAGTTGCCCCAGCTCAACTATTGTTTGGCAGGAAGATCCGTACAAAGCTGGATTTAATCACACCAGATGTAGCAGAAACAGTCCGCATCATGCAAGATAAAATGAGAGTGGGAAAACCTTCACGGACCTATACAGAAGGAGACTTGGTTTAGAATAGGGTGTACCATACAGAGGAAAAATGGGCACCAGGGGTTGTTGCCCAGGTTGAGGGCCCAAAGATGTATGTTATAACCACTCCGGTTATAAGGTGTGTGTCGCCGCCATGTGAACCAACTACGACCACGGCTATAGAGAAGAGAACAGGCTGGTGAGGACCATCACATAAAAATACAATCAGACAATGACTTTGATATTTGGGGTGGTGTTTGGCATGATCCAAACACAGGCTCTGACTCAACTACAGAAGATGACTCAGAAATACCAGCCTCAGTAGAAGAACCTTGTAATGATGAGTCAGGAAATTCTATACAGGATCACAATAGTCATGCTCGTACTCCCAGGCAACGAACACCTGTTATTCGTTGGTCTCCTGAAGTTAATCTCAGAGACACTCGCCGGAGACAACATGCAACATATCAGAGAAACTTTCGTCAACGTAAGAAACAAGAAGCAGTTTTCACGTCCACAATACAAGAGGATGCTGGAGAAGACTGATTTATCTTACGGTTGTTGTTGTGCAGTTAAGTTTATTTAAAAAAAAAAAATAATAAGTAGGAAAGGAGATGTAGTGTTGTGCTTACTTCCTGGTTTGGTCAAAGGGCACATTGAGGCTTCCATACAAAGATGATCATCAAGTGGGCTGTGCTTAGAATCAGTACAGTTCAGAGAAGCCATCTTGTGACAGTTTGTGATGCAGTTATAAAGTACAATGATTGAACCTGAGCTCTGACAATTGCTGATACCAATAAATGTAATGTCAGCTACAGATCACTACAGAGGATACAGCATCAGCCAGTCAGGAAAAGTAAGAACTGTCAGTTACACATTATAAGTTATATTGCAGTTATACAGTTAACAGTTATACAGTTATCAGTTACCCTGGATTACTATAGTGCTGCATACACAGTGTACAGGACTGCTAATATAAGGAGTGCAGCAGCCATTCATTATAAAGGACTATATATGTGTATCTATCCATATTACTGTGTGCAAATCTACAGGAGCACCTTGCTATGTCATGCAGTAAATAAAGTGCCAGTTTACATTTAGAAGTTGCAAGTGCATCATTCATATAAAGAGTTAATGTTTGCTATGTAAGGACATTACAGTTGGTAGACAGTCGGGAAAGAAGGATGTTCCGCGTCGGCGGGATGAAGATGGATCCTGAAGAAAGAAGATTGAAGACCCCGTTTGGAAGATGACATCGCCCGGATAGAAGACTTCTTCAGCGCCGCTTGGAAGATGACATTGCCCGGATGGAAGACTTCTTCAGCGCCGCCTGGAGGATCACTTCATCGGATGGAAGACTTCTTCAGGGCCCTTGGAGGATCACTTCTGCCGCTCCGGATCTCCTCTTCAGTTCCATCGGTGGCTCGGCTGAGTGAAGACGACTCAAGGTAGGATGATCTTCAGGGGATTAGTGTTAGGTTATTTTAAGGGGGGTTTGGGTTAGATTAGGGGTATGTGGGTGGTGGGTTTTAATGTTGGGGGGGGGTTGTATTTTTCTTTTACAGGCAAAAGAGCAGTTTTCTTTGGGGCATGCCCCACAAAAGGCCCTTTTAAGGGCTGGTAAGGTAAAAGAGCTTTGAACTTTTTTAATGTAGAATAGGGTAGGGAATTTTTTTATTTTGGGGGGCTTTGTTATTTTATTAGGGGGCTTAGATTAGGTGTAATTAGCTTAAAATTGTTGTAATATTTTTTAAATGTTTGTAACTTTTTTTTTTTTTTTGTAACACCTTTTTTTAATTTTTGTACTTTAGTTAGTTTATGTAATTGTATTTAATTGTAGTTATTTGTAGTTTATTTAATTAATGTAATGATAGTGTAGTGTTAGGTTTAATTGTAACTTAGGTTAGGATTTATTTTACATGTCATTTTGTATTTCTTTTAGCTAGGTAGTTATTAAATAGTTAATAACTATTTAATAACTATTCTAACTAGCTAAAATAAATACAAAGTTACCTGTAAAATAAATATAAATACTAAAATAGCTACAATGTAATTATTAATTACATTGTAGCTATCTTAGGGTTTATTTTACAGGTAAGTATTTAGTTTTAAATAGGAATAATTTATTAAAGTATAGTGTAGTGTTAGGTGTAATTGTAACTTAGGTTAGTTTTTATTTTACAGGTAAATTTCTCTTTATTTTAGCTAGGTAGCTATTAAATAGTTAATAACTATTTAATAGCTATTGTACCTAGTTAAAATAAATTGAAAGTTACCTGTATATTGTAGCTATATTAGGGTTTATTTTAAAGGATTCCTTTCTGTTATAATTTTTAAGCTAAACAACTAACATATTAAAGTTAATAAACATTAATTTAAACCTACTGACCTATATTTTCTCCAAAACGAAGTTTCATAACGTTCTAAAAGTTATATCTTTTATTCGCCGATGATGTCACGTTATCCTGCCCACTATTTTTAGCACTGCATGTTCAAAATATTTAAACCAATAACTTTGTGTTTAAAGCGCCATTTTGAAACCTAGGTATTGTAAACGGATTGGTACAGAGCAAAGGATACCCACGGAGTGGTTTTGGAAAACAATTAAATTTGCAGGCAAGATTTCTGATATACGGTAGAGATATGTTAATGAAATGCTATTGATAAAAAGCGTATTTGGGGTAGTTAGTTAGTAACAGGCATAGAAAATATTTACTTACAGTGGCCCTTTAAAGGTAAGTATTTAGTTTTAAATAGGATTAATTTAGTTAATAATAGAAATATTATTTAGATTTATTTAATTAATTTTTAAGTTAGGGGGGGTGTTAGGGTTAATGTTAGACTTAGGTTTAGGGGTTAATAAATTTATTACAGTGGCGGCGGTGTAGGGGGGGCAGGATAGGGGTTAATAAATGTATTATAGGTGGCGACGGTGTAGGGGGGGCAGATTAGGGGTTAATAAGTTTAATATAGGTTGCGGCAGGGTCCGGGAGCGGCGGTTTAGGGGTTAAACTATTTATTTAGTTGCGGTGAGGTGCGGGATCAGCAGGATAAGGGTTATAAGAGTTGCGGCGGGGTCTAGGAGCGGCGGTTTAGGGGTTAATACATTTATAAGAGTAGCGGCGGGGTCTAGGAGCGGCGGTTTAGGGGTTAGTAACTTTATTGAGTTGCGGGGGGCTCCGGGGGCGCCGGTATAGGGGGTAGAACAGTGTAGTTTAGTGTGGGTGCTTAGTGACAGGCTAGCAATAAAGCTGTAAAAAAGCCGAAGAGCAGCGAGATCGGATGAGTGATAACTCTCACAGTCCGCTGCTCATCGCCCCGTACTTGGTGCGCGGCTTTTTGACAGATGTTTTAATAACTTAGGCAAATTTTTTCAGGTCCGCGGCGGCGATGGTAGGCGAGCTTAGGCGGGCGTAGGCAGGAAAGTTGACACGTTGATAACTACCCCCCTATATCTGCACATTTAAGCTATGACCTGCTACATATGCATTTTTCGCTAAAACTCGACATTTGTTGAAAGAGAAATACATGGTTAAAGCGCATCCTCTAGCTGCACATTTAAGCTATGACCTGCTACATATCTGTTTTTCGCTAAAACTAGACATTTGCTGAAAGAGAAATAAATGGTTAAAGCGCATCCTATAGCTGCACATTTAAGCTATGGCCTGCTACATATGCATTTTTCGCTAAAACTAGACATTTGTTGAAAGAGAAATACATGGTTAAAGCGTATCCTATATCTGCCCATTTAAGCTATGACCTGCTACATATCTGTTTTTCGCTAAAACTAGACATTTGCTGAAAGAGAAATAAATGGTTAAAGCGCATCCTATAGCTGCATATTTAAGCTATGACCTGCTACATATCTGGTTTTCGCTAAAACTAGACATTTGCTGAAAGAGAAATAAATGGTTAAAGCGAATCATATAGCTGCACATTTAAGCTATGACCTGCTACATATCTGTTTTTCGCTAAAACTAGACATTTGCTGAAAGAGAAATAAATGGTTAAAGCGCATCCTGTATCTGCCTATTTAAGCTATGACCTGCTACATATCTGCTTTTCGCTAAAACTAGACATTTGCTGAAAGAGAAATACATGGTTAAAGTGCATCCTATAGCTGCACATTTAAGCTATGACCTGCTACATATGCGTTTTTCGCTAAAACTAGACATTTGATGAAAGAGAAATACATGGTTAAAGCGCATCCTATAGCTGCACATTTAAGCTATGACCTGCTACATATCTGTTTTTTGCTAAAACTAGACATTTGCTGACCGAAAAATAAATGGTTAAAGGGCATCCTATATCCGCACATTTTGCACATTACACAAACACAATTGTTTTTGAACATTATTACACTGGCAATTGTCTAACTACTTAACCATGCTGTGCACAAGTATTCACCAACGAGCCACTCATGGGGAAACTGTCTTTCCTCAAACTGCCGCCACAGTGACGGCTGCCTGAGGATGTGGGCATCATGATTCCACCCCACTGAAAGTCGCACACACCTGCATAATCCACATCCGTGCGTCGCAAACAAACTGCACGTTCAGACTATGAAAGTGTTTGCGATTTCGGTAGGGGATCTCTTTTGCTGGAGCAGGCAGCGCAATGTGGGTGCAATCTATTGCTCCCAAAATATTGGGCATTTGAGCTATTGCATAGAATTCACTCTTGACATACCCTGTACCACCTTAGCCCTTGATGCTGAAAAAGCATTTGACCGCGTAAATTGGCTTTACCTTTTTGAAGTTTTAAAAAAGTTTGGTTTCCCACCGCATTTCTACACGTGTGTCAAAGCCCTCTATGCCGCCCCTTCAGCAACGGTTAGAGGATTGGGTTTTTTTCCCCTTCCTTTCCGATCACAAACAGCACAAGACAGGGGTGTCCCCTATCCCTCCTGATATTTGCGCTGATTATGGAGCCCTTGGCTGAAGCTATTCGATCCTGTGACAAAATTAAAGGGGTAGCAATAGCGGGAGTGCCTCAAAAAACTGTGTTGTTTGCCTATGACCTCACCATTTTTTTTAGGAGACCCTACTCACTCCCTCCCTGCCCTTTTTGACCTCCTATAGACTTTTGGAAAGATCAGTTATTATAAGCTAAATGTAAACAAGACGGACGCCTATGCGATCAATATCCCTGATGCAGAATACAATGACCTTAAAATACAATATACATTCAACTGGTCACGGCAAAAGATCAAACACCTAGGAGTCTTTCTCTCCTGTAGTATTTTGACTATTGTTGAATCTAACTTCTATCCACTTCTTCATTCCTTTCAAAAATCCGTAGACCATTGGAATGTACCAAGTATTTCCTGGCTAGGCAGAGTTGCAGCCTTTAAAATGACTCTACTCCCTAAACTCACCTATCTATTTAGAACCCTACCTAAATCTCTCATAGGAAAATTCCAGCTTCTTTACAGCAAATTCATTTGGAAATACAAACATCCAAGAGTGGCCACTAGAATTTTGCAACAACCATTGTTGAGTTGGGGTGCTGGCGCTCCCAACCTAGCTTACTACCATGAAGCTTCTAGGTTAGCCCACATCCTCCCATTAAACTCTGAAACCTCAGAGTGTAAATGGTGGATACTGGAGCAGGCCACTTTGCCTGACTCGCTTACACTCTCAGATTTACTATGGATTCCTAAACATACGCGAGCTTCGCTTACTTTCCAAAACTATATTGTTCTCTCAGCTCTGCTTTTCTGGGATAAAATCCGATCTCTCTCCCAAATTGCTCCCCATCCCTCGCCGATTCACTCATTGTCTGGCCTACTCCAAGTCCTCATAGATTCACATCCTTCTATATGGTATTCCCATGGCATTACCAGTATGCAGGATCTCTTCCCTGGTGGACAATTAATCTCACTCACAAACTTTCGCTCCACACACCAGCCCTCTCAGCTCCTACTGTTTGAGTTTTGGTGGCTGAGAAGCCTTCTCCAGTCATGGGGATTCACTATTCTTCCGTTGCGGGCTCCCACTAGTTGGGAGCGACGCTCAAGCACAGTTAAAAGAATCCCTAGAGCATTGTCCATCTCCTATCGGGATGTACTTAATCCCCCTACTTACTATAAGTCACCTTACATCGTCTCATGGGAGGCAGCCCTACAATTTCACGCCA
This sequence comes from Bombina bombina, assembly GCF_027579735.1. Taxonomy (NCBI): domain Eukaryota; kingdom Metazoa; phylum Chordata; class Amphibia; order Anura; family Bombinatoridae; genus Bombina; species Bombina bombina. Next base: position 372,833,118 of record NC_069501.1, read on the forward strand.
CCCCAGAGGATTGGTCTAAGGCCATGCTAATCACGAAGCAAGCTCTCCATTGTGTTACATTACTAGAACTTTATCTTAAAGTGTGCATGCAGTGGCATTTGACACCCTTGAGGCTTTTTAAGATATCCCCTTTAAATTCCCCACTATGTTGGAGAGGATGTGGGGAGGTAGGATCACCAGCTCATGTGTGGTGGGGATTCCCTTCCTTGACTCCCCTCTGGATTATGCTCTCTCGTAGATGCTATGCACTAGATCCTACTTTGTGGACGAAGCCGCAAACTGTTTTGTTCCATCTATCCATTGGATAACAAGATAAACCTCCACTGCCAGACTTGGGAATTATGGAAAGCGGTTAGATAACACCGCAAAGGTAATGGTCCTGGAGCCATCCTGGTTGAAGGTAACAAATTCCTGATTAGATGGTACCGCTAATGTGAAGGACTAAGAGTCATTCTGATTGAGTGTGGCAAATCTTTTGCTCTCTCTTTCTATTCTTTCCTCTCTTCCTCCCCCTTCTTTCCTTTCCTTTGATTATGCCTTCTTCCCCCTTGTACAAAACCACTACCCCCACATCTTGTTTTACACTTTAACCTGATAACTGACCTTATTCACAAGCCCGTTCTTTCTTTTCAGTTTATTATAATTACGTGACTACCAACATCTTCTACATTGCGTGATAATATATTTCTAATTATATCTTAACCCATACCATCTATCAACTCCAAGTATATACCTACCCATATGCCATGCCTTCTCAAGTTCTTTGTTTGTATTTATTTTTGTAGTTCAAATGTATCATAAGAGACCATGTACTCTTGACTTTTGGTGTTGTAACATTGATATGATTTAATAAAGCTTATTGGAAAATTAAAAAAAAAAAAGAATTCACTCTTGAGTCTCCTCCAATTGTCCTCATTTTGAGGGAATCCTATGTAAAGTTTACAAACTCATACCATGGCATCCAGAAACTTGAAAAAGCCCACAGAGAAGGTGCCTTGAGACAACCCATGCATGTACCCCTCTGAGGATTGAACATTTCCGGAGACCAGGACGTGTATGCAGCATAGCATCTTGGTCATGCCAGGGATTGCAGTCCGCATATGTTTACGTGGCTCCAGATGAGGTTTAAGTACTTTGTAAAGGCCCATTAGCTGCTCTTGATTGAGCCTTTACTTGTCGAAAACCTCGAAGTTGCTCATGTGCTCAAAGGTGGGTCTCACCCTTTCAACACGAGGACCTCTGATCAGACGTTCCCTACGCCTCTCTTGGAGATGACGAGCCTGCCTGATTCTGTTGTAGAAAACTTGTCCAACAGTACCTACTACACAAGCTTACTGCGGATCATCCATATTTGCCAAGCCAAGCAGCACAAAGCCAAACAGCAGAGCAAACGCACAAGGAGTAACAAGGTATGCAAAAACACAAAAGTGATTTGATACAATGTCGATCACCAGGGACACTTTGGCCATGTTGTTTGGGGGATTTATAGTGCACAATGTCCAATGGTAGCGTGTTCGTAATGATTGCTGATTGTATCCACTTGATTGTATGTGAGCGGCGCGAATGCTTTCAAAGTGGGCGTTTTTTAGGTGTTTGCTGAAATTTAGTTTTCCCCCAATAAATCTTAATGTGAAAGTGTTAAAGTGTAAAATGTAACATATACAGTGCATCTTCGTAATGTTTGTTCATATGCGTAACAAATACTTTTTAAACTCGATGCTATAGTAAAAGCCACACGTCCATGCTAACATGATTTAAAGTGCATACTTGTATATAATGTGTGCATAGACATGGCATAGAATCTGATCGATCAATGTTGCTGCAATATTGTAGCAAAACGACAAAGTAACGGCTGACATCTATAATATTCTATTTATAAGTGATTGTCTAGATTTCAATATTTTACGTGTCCTATTGAAATTGCAATAATAATGAAGATCTTCCGGCTGACATCTATAATATTCTATATATAAGTTATTTGCGAGATCTCAATATTTTACGTGTCCCATTGAACTTGCAATAATAATGTTGATCTTCCGGCTGACATCTATAATATGATATATATAAGTGATTGGCGAAATGTCAATATTTTATGCGTCCCATTTAAATCACAATAATAATGAAGATCTTCCAACCTCTCGTCTACGTATATATAATATTGTAGTATTGAGTGAGAAACTGCTGAAAGGGGCGGTACATACCTAATGCTCGTATCTGTATGGTTGAAGCTTAGAATGATGTCATCATAATAGCAACATGCCTGTCTAGTTTGCAAATCTTTGTTGTGTTGTTGTATTTTGCAAAATTCTTATTGTGTGATGATTAAAAATATAAATGTGTGCTTTGTTGTGTGATGTGTGTAATGTAGATATATGTACTGTATGTATTGTGATTCTCTTCCAGATATGTTAATTTATATAAAGCAGTATAGCATTGTTGTTCCTTCAAAAAAATCAACAACTCTATTTTCTAATGATATCTTATTATTCTACAGAATTCCTAATATTATATTATGTTTAAATTGTGATGTTAAAGGGACAGTAAAGCCATAGTTTCTCTTTACTGATTGAGAGAGAGAATCCAATGTTAAGCAACCTTCCAATTTCTTGTATGATGTAAATGTGTTCATTGTTTCTATATGGTTTGTTGAGTAAAGAGCAATGCACATGTGTGAGGCAATGACAAAAGGCATGTATGTGCAGTCATCAATCATCATCTGCAGAGCCTATCTAGATATGCTGTTCATCCAAGCATATGACTTGAATACATGAAATGCTATAATAGACGTAAATGAGAGAAGTGTTTAAAATGGCCTACTGTTTGTGAATAATGAAACGTTAAAAAGTATATTTTCTGTCCGTTTAAATATGATTTAATTCTTGAAACCGATTTCGTATTGTTGATGATAGAATTGATGGTGATTTATAGTTGATGTAATGTAATTTCATAAAAGATTTTGATTTAGTGATGCTCACACAAGTAAAAGCCATAACTCCAGTGTGAAATAGTCTATTTCTTGATCTATAAAACAGAAAGAAGACAGATGCGCCACATGGCCCAATATTGTTTGTTCAACACAGTGAATATGATTTAGTTGTGTCGATGCAAACTCACAATTTAGGGAGCACTCCAGATAGTGCAATAGAAGCAGTCTGGGATCAATCACAGTCACCCAGCAGACCGACCTCTTGGATAAGGAAGGTTAATCTGTGGTAGAAATACAAAGAGACACAGAGGTGCCTATATGGCCTAGTACAGTTTGGACCCAGGAGATAGTACTGTGTATAGTTGTTAATGTACTCACATTTGGTAAAGCATCTTCAGTGATGCTAATCAAGCAGGATGGGACCAATATGGTCACCCAACAGACTATGACAAGGTTCCCACAGGAGGCAGTCAGCAGAAGTCCAAGGGACCAAAATTGGTCCAAATAATGCACAAAAGCAAGTGTTTGTAAAAAAGTAATATACTTTACTATATAAAAGAATAAAAACAAGCGACGCGTTTCTCAGCAAACAAGCTGTTTCATCAGGCTTACAAAATATAACTAAAACACTTGCTATTTATAACCCGCATTTGTATCAGCTTAATTGAACACACATGTTAGGGGAGTGGCTGAAGGCAACTCCCTCCGATTACATCCTATCAGCATTCACTATAGTGAATGACATATGCAATTCACACTAAAAGGCATAACAGTCTAATATATTGGTATTTGCTTACAATGATAAAGCATTTTTATCCCCATCATTATAGTCTCATATATGTTCATCATACATAAACATTAATAATCCTGTTGGGCACCACCAAACAGTATAGTAGTGTTGTTTTATTGATTATATTGTATGCATAATCTCTCTCTAATAAAAGCTAGAAATTGAAATGACAATATGTATTTGCAACTTAGTAAAAATTCTTTAACTTACGTGAAATTAATACTTTTATATCAAGTATCAAAAAAGGATTGATCTGCGTGTTTACATTTCTTACGGTGTTCTCTAGTTGTAATTGCGCATGCGTGTGATGTCATCTGTCAATCTCTATCTTATAGATGCGCATACGTGTAATCCGTTAGTGCAGTGGCTATATTACAAATGTTTGTCTAATCTAATTAGGAGAGAGTCATATTCCATATGTGCAGAATGACTACCCTGTTATACTGGGGAATCCATAAGATACACAGCTCTGCTATTCTCAATATCAAAAATTGTTACGTGACGAAGTTTGAGAAACATTTCCCAAAAAGTTACGGAGGCTTACCCCTCATTGCTATCTGACAAATTATGTTTCTACTAAGGGATGTAAAATATGTCATATCAGTATATTCTCAATATCAAACTCATTATAACAGACTTTCAAAAAGAATATCTGCATTAAAAAATAACAATGGACAGTATGTCGACTGCTGATCTCGACTAGAATTCGTCATTGAAGGAGTACCTGTCAGAGGCTATTAGAATCTCAGATGTTATAGAGAGGTTGTCTCTCACGTGATTTCATCCGGACAGCAACCAATAGATCCGGGTTATTCTAACCTATCATCATGATGCAAACTGAGGGTGTGTCAGTGTAATGCCGTAACCCATGTCAGTATAAATATATTATAATTTGTCCAGTGTATAGGTAGTTTGAGGAGATATAAATATTTTATTAGTCACCAGTTACATAACCAAAAGTAAGATATGAAATGTTGCTAACCATCAGCCCATTCATAATAATAACGATTCTTAATGGAGACTCTTAGTAACGCTAGTGACTATCTATATGTAAATAATGTGTTAGAGTATGTATAGCATTATTATCATACCAATAGGTGACAAGTATGATATTGCAGTAATAAATAAGTGACAAACTAATTAGTAATAGTAGAAGTATAGAGAACCTATAAAATGTGAAAATTAAAATTAAAGACCCAAGTAATTGGGTCTGGTATATAATATAATATGTGTTTATTATGACCTAAAGAATGTGTATGGTGCAAATAGTGGCTTATCTATGTGCAAGTGACTATATTAAAGCTAGCGTTGAATATAATAGCAGAGTATAATTTACAAATAATGTATATATGTGGTAGTGTATTAATTACATAAATAAATCTTGGTTGTTCATAATATGATCTCAACCATAATATACTATTAAAGGACCCTTGATAACAAAAGATATATGTAACCCTTGTGTATATATGTGATGATAAGTAAATATACAAATTGTAGGTGTAACAACTGTATATCATTAGAAATGAAAGAGAGGGCGCCACATAGCGTAATAAAGTTTGATGCAAGGCAAACTAGATGGATCAAAAAGGCTTACCAAAAGAATATGCACCGTTCTATGACCGGTGCTATCGGGCAGGCTAACACTCTCAGTGGTTAGTACACTGGTAGATCTGTAGTCTGCTGCGTCTGAACGGAGACCAATGAATTCTTAGTGGCTCACTGCCAGGTGAACAACCTTCTCATCAAGAGTTGTATCGTAATACTACAGATAGTATACAGTTCGTTGGTCCTTCTAACGTAGGATATCAAAACGAATGACAACTACCGTATATTAAAAGATGTTTATTCCATAAAAGTACCGCTACGCGTTTCTCGACCGTAAATGGTCGTTTCTTCAGGCATTAAAACAATGGATACAATTGATACAAAGTTAAAATCTTAAATACAAGTGTGTTTAAAAACGGAAGTTGTCATAGTATCTAAAACAGACCAATAGTAGCTTAATCTGCATGGTGAGCATAGTTCACGCTGATTGCAATGTTAACTCATACATTAACCTGTTCGTCTACTAAAATAATCTGACTAAAACAATGTTGATGTAAAAAATTAATGAACATGAAACATGATTGTGCAAATAATCTCTATATTTAAGTAAACATTTTAATAAACGGACCTTAAGGAAGTTAGACTAAAAGTTATTTTATTTGAGGAAAAAAGAAAAAAAGATATATTTAGCAAAAAAGTGTATTAGATATATATGACTTGTAAATATATAAATTAGAAATAAAATTATGATCTGCAGGTGGGATTCCCCGGCTCTGAGATAGAATACACCAGGAGTACAGATGAGACTACCCGGCTATGAGATATAATTCACCAGGCATATAATGACGATGAGGAACGTTATTTTTTGGACCATGGAGGTTATATTTTGTGGTAATGGAGAGGATTTGTAGTTTGAATGTTGGTTATTGGATTCACTAAATGTGGGCTTTATGGGGGATCTAAATCGAAATTTCATAAAATTTGGACCTGGATTTAATTTTTAATTTATAACATTAACCGAATATGCTAATTAGATGAAAATCGTAAAATAGAAAAAAAGATATGATTAATAAGTATATCTCTTAAATGACCTTAGTGGGTGAAGGGGATATATAACCAATATAATTTCAATATAAATTTAATATATTTTCAAAACCCACCTCCTGATGGTGTTTCTGGAAAAAATGTATATATATATAAACATGTATACAATTATTCGTGGCGTAGTCTTATTATTATTACACTAAAATGTTTTTATATATCTTAGGTGTGGTGAATAACATCCCCATCTGATTAGAACCTTTGTTTAAATCCATGTATGCTAGGTGATAATAGATAGAGTGCTTGTCAGATCCTAATGTGACCACTAGTTGTAATTCTGAATGATAGAGCTAACTCCTTACGGATATACACTATAATGTCCCTGCAAAATTTTTTCCATAAGAAATAAAAAATAATAATAAATGATAAAGCTGCCTGAACCATTGTTTAGGTTTAAAAGGGAACCGTATAGGTAGAGTCGTATACAATGCAAATCTGTAATGTATTATGTGGTCTATATCTGACTACTGTTTAAAGATTCTTACATATGGGTCATATATGATATGTATTGGAAAAAGATTATATGCGAAATGGGTTGGTATAATTTGTGTTCTGCTAACTACTCTAACGTGCTCTGTGTGTAATGAAAAGGATTGAAAGTGTATGTAGTATGTATATATTGTGTTAATGCTGGGTATCTGTGTTTAGGAGGTGATGGCCTAAACGTAACATGTAATTACAATACGACTAAACCAAGAGGGATCAATGTTATTCAGATCATGGATAGGATCATAATTTAGATAAACTGTGAAATTTGTTGTTCTTTGAACCCAGATTAGTGCAAAAAAGAACACAATGTATAATCAAGTGTGAGTAAATAAAGTAATACGGTTGAAGACCTAGAGTCTGATTGTGCTGTGTATGATAAAAAGATATGTCAGAATATCAACACTGTGTATATGCTTGGACGATAATCTAAGTTAAATTGTCTGTGGTGAGCGATGTTGTGATTCGGGTCTGTATGTATGGTAAAAAAGATAAAAAGCAATTTTGGTGGGGGCGTGTCCGAGCAGCATTCTGAATAGGACGCACAACCTGAGAGCTCCAAGCAGAAATTTTAATAATCCGCTGATTATTATTATTTAACAGCACAAATAAGCATATATCACGCAAAGGTTTCGCAGTTCTAGTAATTGTGATCCACATTGACTTTTTCAGCTGTACATATGACGCTGGGGACCCAGATCGGAACCTAAAGGCCTAAGGCAGCGGCCATATATTAGGCATTCACCTCCCCCCCGGGAAGAGCCGGGTGATCAGTGCTGCCGGGCAGTCCGGCTTACTGAACCTCTTCACAATCTATCAGTACCCAGTCATCAATCTAACATACTGAACTAAGTAGCTGAAAAGCTTGCAGATCGCGGTGACAGGGGCGAGACATTTCTGTGCAGTGCAATACAGCAAGTATGGAGGAAGGGGACTGCATGACAAGATATGAGAAACTTTTTGCAAAATTTGAAAACGTTATGTATAGGCTAATGGAGAGAGCACCGTATGACCATCTGGTGAGTCGCTTAGCACCTGAGAGTGGGCTTACAATATATCTGAGGGTTTCACATGAGGGAGAGGAGCACAGTAGCTACCTTAACGTCGACAACTCCACTCGTGTGCTGCGAGAGCCTCATACCACTAAACAGGATCAACCAGCCTTTGATGTTCTGAGCGGCATGCATGGAGCAGGGCAGCGTCCGAGACTGCAAGAGCAAGGGCTCCCTGGTTTGCGGGTGCCACCGGTGCTAACAGATCTGGCTGCAATCTATAGGGAGGTTCCTCACCCCTCCTACGCTAAAACAAAGACTCGATCACCAAAAAACATCCGGACCGATCTGCTGGGGGAAAAGATGTTGACGACTCAAGCAGAATTAGCACAGATGTTCGGAAGAGCCCACAACCCGAATAAACTACACTACCTGACTGAGCAACACTATAAGCCGGGTAAGTCTAATACCCACCGTTGTAGTGGATGCGATTCTTGCGGAGCCGGGGACACGCTGACTGTATTTAAAGTCGGCTCTTGGCAGCATACATATGATCTCCACGGCGTTAGCCGGGCTCCGAGGAAAGGAGAGGGATAGCTGGTAAAGGCTCCTCTTAGTCGGACTGCAGCTGGCCCTCAAAAGACATTTGTTCCACTTTTGATATCAAGTGATGGAAACGAACTGGCTCAGTAATATAATGTAATTGGATTGAGTAAGGTTAAATTTTTCACTTAGTTACACAAATGTATATATCTTATTGGTTGTTAAAACAAGTCTAATGGGCTATCATATATCAGGCATTAATACTTATGTAGTTTCATCACTTGGGGTATATGTGTCCAGACCTCTATAGGGCCGTCCCTCGTGGCTTGCGGCCGAAGCCGCGGGAGGAGAGGGGAAAAAAAAAAAAAAACCTTCTTGGTATTTGAACATACACTGGCCCTTAGGTATTAAGCTCAATAGCGCACACATATAATTTCTGCTAACTAGCCCTGTACACTCACTTCACGCCAAGCCTTGCAAATCCCTAACAAACAGTCTCATAATATAAACTCTCTTCAAATAACCCTCTATAATGAACGATTGTTCTCCCTCACGCTTATATTTTAGCTCTCAGCACTACTATTGCCCCTTCCCCATGAAGGAAGCAGGAGGCCATTTGTATTTGTTTGTATACCAGGATGCCCAGCCTTGGCCTTTATTCTACAAATGTATCACCATCTGGTTTATGTAGTTAAGTTTATGTTTAAGCAGGAGGCCATTTGCATTTATATTTGTACTACTTGTATACCAGGATGCCTAGTTTTGGTCTTTATTCTACAAATGTATCACCATCTGGTTTATGTTGTCAAGTTTATGTTTTTGTTTTAGTATAATACCCCTATCTCTACTGTTTTCTTGTCTTTATGCAAGCAAGGGCACATGAGTGGCCCAAATCACTTTAACAGGGGACAAAAAAGAGGACTGTAGTAAAAAAATGAATATTTTCTTATTTCTTTTTTTTATCCTTTTTTATGCAATGTCTGCACTATTGCTGAAAATATTTTCTGTTATGTCAATAATATATCTGTTGTATACTACTCCTCAATAAAAAATAATATAAAAAAAAAAAATTTTTTTTAGATAAACTGTGAAATTTGTTGTTCTTTGAACCCAGATTAGTGCAAAAAAGAACACAATGTATGATCAAGTGTGAGTAAATAAAGTAATACGGTTGAAGACCTAGAGTCTGATTGTGCTGTGTATGATAAAAAGATATGTCAGAATATCAACCCTGTGTATATGCTTGGACGATAATCTAAGTTAAATTGTCTGTGGTGAGCGATGTTGTGATTCGGGTCTGTATGTATGGTAAAAAAGATAAAAAGCAATTTTGGTGAACAATGGTTAGGGTTGTTGATTAAGGTGTGTTTGTGTGTGTTGTGAAAGTGTGTAGAATAGGAGTGTCAGAATAGTATGGTAAGTGATGATGAATAAAAGACTTGCTAAGGAGCATAATACTTGGTCTATATATACTTAAATAGACAAGGACAAACTATAAAATTGTGATGTGTATGATGGTACAAAAAATGGACTAAAGGGACAAATGGATTCGAGATGGCGTTAGTTAAAAGCTGCTAAATCCAAGTTGGCATTTAAGCCTTCAGGAAACAAAGTCTTTAGTTGGAAAATCCAAAAAGTTTCTCGTTGTCTGAGTTTGTTAACTCTATTGTAATCTGATGACTTGGGGATGAAATCTATAGGCAGAAATTTGAAAATGTGAGGATTGCCCTGATGTTTTGTTAAGCAGTGATTGGGGACGCTGTGTTTGATTTGAGATTTCTTACAATTTTTACAGTTCCGAAAGTGTTCCCCCCACCTTGTTTTGGCTTTCCTAGAGGTGCGGCCCACATATTGTAGGCCGAATACACACTCTAGTAAATATATGACGAAAGAAGAATCACAATTATAGAAACCCTGGATGGGAAAAATTTCACCAGTGGTACGAGACCTGAAAAGTTTTGTACCAAATTTAATATATTGACAAGCATGGCATCCAGTTTTACCGCATTTGTATACTCCCTGTATACCAAAAATACCTTTTTTGATTTTGTTCGTATCTTTGGAACGCTGTTGTGTGTGTTTGACTATTTTGCTTGGTGCTAATCTGCTTCTCAAAGTTGGTGCTCTCCTATTGACTATTTTGGGTTTATCCTGTACAATGTTTTTTTAATATGGGGTCCCTTTGGATGACATGCCAATGTTTGAAAATAATCTGTTGTATTTTATGGAAATTATTATTGTATTGGGTAATGAACATCATATTTCCTTGGTCTGCTGTTTTATCAATTGCTGGATTCGTATTGTTTTTCTTCTGTAATATTTCATTTCTATCTAAAAGTTATAAAGAGATTATCTTTATGGGATTGTTTGAGGAGGTGTACATTCACCATGCGGAACTTGGGGACAGTCTGGTATTCTATGGCCGGTATATAGACGACCTTTTGTTCATATGGGACGGCACTCTTGAATCAGCAGAATCTTTTATTTCACACCTCAATAACAACAATATGGGAATCATTTTCACAGCTAACATACAATCTGATTCAATAGAATATTTAGATCTGGTACTCAGTTGGGGACCGGACCAAAGTATATTATCCAAAATGTTCTTTAAGGATGTAGATAGCAACAGCTATCTAGAATATCACAGTAATCATTACAGAAGTTGGATTAATAATGTCCCGTATAGTCAGTTCAGACGCATCAGAAAGAATTGTTCAGATTACAAAACCTTCCTAAACATAGCCAAATTCTATATAATAGATTCATAGAGAAAAGCTATCCAGCCCACATTTTAGATCAGGCCCTAACGAGAACCAAACTTTTAGATAGAAATGAAATATTACAGAAGAAAAACAATACGAATCCAGCAATTGATAAAACAGCAGACCAAGGAAATATGATGTTCATTACCCAATACAATAATAATTTCCATAAAATACAACAGATTATTTTCAAACATTGGCATGTCATCCAAAGGGACCCCATATTAAAAAACATTGTACAGGATAAACCCAAAATAGTCTATAGGAGAGCACCAACTTTGAGAAGCAGATTAGCACCAAGCAAAATAGTCAAACACACACAACAGCGTTCCAAAGATACGAACAAAATCAAAAAAGGTATTTTTGGTATACAGGGAGTATACAAATGCGGTAAAACTGGATGCCATGCTTGTCAATATATTAAATTTGGTACGAAACTTTTCAGGTCTCGTACCACTAGTAAAATTTTTCCCATCCCGGGTTTCTATAATTGTGATTCTTCTTTCGTCATATATTTACTAGAGTGTGTATGCGGCCTACAATATGTGGGCCGCACCTCTAGGAAAGCCAAAACAAGGTGGGGGGAACACTTTTGGAACTGTAAAAATTGTAAGAAATCTCAAATCAAACACCACGTCCCCAATCACTGCTTAACAAAACATCAGGGCAATCCTCACATTTTCAAATTTCTGCCTATAGATTTCATCCCCAAGTCATCAGATTACAATAGAGTTAACAAACTCAGACAACGAGAAACTTTTTGGATTTTCCAACTAAAGACTTTGTTTCCTGAAGGCTTAAATGCCAACTTGGATTTAGCAGCTTTTAACTAACGCCATCTCGAACCCATTTGTCCCTTTAGTCCATTTTTTGTACCGTCATACACATCACAATTTTATAGTTTGTCCTTGTCTATTTAAGTATATATAGACCAAGTATTATGCTCCTTAGCAAGTCTTTTAATTGATCATCACTTACCATACTATTCTGACACTCCTATTCTACACACTTTCACAACACACACAAACACACCTTAATCAACAACCCTAACCATTGTTCACCAAAATTGCTTTTTATCTTTTTTACCATACATACAGACCCGAATCACAACATCGCTCACCACAGACAATTTAACTTAGATTATCGTCCAAGCATATACACAGTGTTGATATTCTGACATATCTTTTTATCATACACAGCACAATCAGACTCTAGGTCTTCAACCGTATTACTTTATTTACTCACACTTGATCATACATTGTGTTCTTTTTTGCACTAATCTGGGTTCAAAGAACAACAAATTTCACAGTTTATCTAAATTATGATCGTATCCATTATCTGAATAACATTGATCCCTCTTGGTTTAGTCGTATTGTAATTACATGTTAAGTTTAGGCCATCACCTCCTCAACACAGATACCCAGCATTAACACAATATATACATACTACATACACTTTCAATCCTTTTCATTACACACAGAGCACGTTAGAGTAGTTAGCAGAACACAAATTATACCAACCCATTTCACATATAATCTTTTTCCAATACATATCATATATGACCCATCTGTTAGAATCTTTAAACAGTAGTCAGATATAGACCACATAATACATTACAGATTTGCATTGTATACGACTCTACCTATACGGTTCCCTTTTAAACCTAAACAATGGTTCAGGCAGCTTTATCATTTATTATTATTTTTTATTTCTTATGGAAAAAATTTAGCAGGGACATTATAGTGTATATCCGTAAGGAGTTAGCTCTATCATTCACAATTATAGTGGTCACATTAGGATCTGACAAGCACTCTATCTATTATCACCTAGCATACATGGATTTAAACAAAGGTTCTAATCAGATGGGGATGTTATTCACCACACCTAAGATATATAAAAACATTTTAGTGTAATAATAATAAGACTACGCCATTGTTATTTGTATACATGTATATATATATATATATATATATATATATATATATATATACATTTTTTCCAGAAACACCCTCAGGAGGTGGGTTTTGAAAATATATTAAATTTATATTGAAATTATATTGGTTATATATCCCCTTCACCCACTAAGGTCATTTAAGAGATAGACTTATTAATCATATATTTTTTTCTATTTTACGATTTTCATCTAATTAGCATATTTGGTTAATGTTAAAAATTTAAAATTAAATCCAGGTCCAAATTTTATGAAATTTCGATTTAGATCCCCCATAAAGCCCAGATTTAGTGAATCCAATAACCAACATTCAAACTACAAATCCTCTCCATTACCACAAAATAAAACCTCCATGGTCCAATAAATAACGTTCCTCATCGTCATTATATGCCTGGTGAATTATATCTCATAGCCGGGTAGTCTCATCTGTACTCCTGGTGTATTCTATCTCAGAGCCGGGGAATCCCACCTGCAGATCATAATTTTATTTCTAATTTATATATTTACAAGTCATATATATCTAATACACTTTTTTGCTAAATATATCTTTTTTCTTTTTTCCTCAAATAAAATAACTTTTCTCCAACATAGGTGTGTCCGGTCCACGGCGTCATCCTTACTTGTGGGATATTCTCCTCCCCAACAGGAAATGGCAAAGAGCCCAGCAAAGCTGGTCACATGATCCCTCCTAGGCTCCGCCTACCCCAGTCATTCTCTTTGCCGTTGTACAGGCAACATCTCCACGGAGATGGCTTAGAGTTTTTTAGTGTTTAACTGTAGTTTTTATTATTCAATCAAGAGTTTGTTATTTTAAAATAGTGCTGGTATGTACTATTTACTCAGAAACAGAAAAGAGATGAAGATTTCTGTTTGTATGAGGAAAATGATTTTAGCACCGTAACTAAAATCCATGGCTGTTCCACACAGGACTGTTGAGAGCAATTAACTTCAGTTGGGGGAACAGTGTGCAGTCTCTTACTGCTTGAGGTATGACACATTCTAACAAGACGATGTAATGCTGGAAGCTGTCATTTTCCCTATGGGATCCGGTAAGCCATGTTTATTAAGATAGTAAATAAGGGCTTCACAAGGGCTTATTAAGACTGTAGACTTTTTCTGGGCTAAATCGATTCATTATTAACACATATTTAGCCTTGAGGAATCATTTATTCTGGGTATTTTGATATGATTATATCGGCAGGCACTGTTTTTGACACCTTATTCTTTAGGGGCTTTCCCTAATCATAGTCAGAGCCTCATTTTCGCGCCGGTATGGCGCACTTGTTTTTGAGGACAGCATGGCATGCAGCTGCATGTGTGTGGAGCTCTGATACATAGAAAAGTCTTTCTGAAGGCATCATTTGGTATCGTATTCCCCTTTGGGCTTGGTTGGGTCTCAGCAAAGCAGATTCCAGGGACTGTAAAGGGGTTAAATATAAAAACGGCTCCGGTTCCGTTATTTTAAGGGTTAAAGCTTCCAAATTTGGTGTGCAATACTTTTAAGGCTTTAAGACACTGTGGTGAAATTTTGGTGAATTTTGAACAATTCCTTCATACTTTTTCGCAATTGCAGTAATAAAGTGTGTTTAGTTTAAAATTTAAAGTGACAGTAACGGTTTTATTTTAAAACGTTTTTTGTGCTTTGTTATCAAGATTATGCCTGTTTACAATGTCTGAACTACCAGATAGATTGTGTTCTGACTGCGGGGAAACCAAGGTTCCTTCTCATTTAACTATATGTATTTTATGTCATAAAAAAATTTAGTATAAATGATGCCCAAGATGATTCCTCAAGTGAGGGGAGTAAGCATGGTACTGCATCATCCCCTCCTTCGTCTACACCAGTCTTGCCCATACAGGAGGCCCCTAGTACATCTAGTGCGCCAATACTCCTTACTATGCAACATTTAACGGCTGTAATGGATAATTCTATCAAAAACATTTTAGCCAATATGCCCACTTATCAGTGAAAGCGCGACTGCTCTGTTTTAGAAAATTCTGTAGAGCATGAGAACGCTGATGATATGGTTTCTGAAGGGCCCCTACACCAGTCTGAGGGGGCCAGGGAGGTTTTGTCTGAGGGAGAAATTTCAGATTCAGGAAACATTTCTCAATAAGCTGAACCTGATGTGATTACTTTTAAATTTAAGTTGGAACATCTCCGCGCTCTGCTTAAGGAGGTGTTATCCAATTTGGATGATTGTGATTATCTGGTCATTCCAGAACCACTATGTAAAATGGAAAAGTTCTTAGAGGCCCCGGGGCCCCCCGAAGCTTTTCCTATATCCAAGCGGGTGGCGTACATTGTTAGTAAAGAATGGGACAGGCCCGGTATACCTTTAGTACCTCCCCCCATATTTATAAAATTGTTTTCCTATAGTCGACCCCAGAAAGGACTGATGGCAGACAGTCCCCAAGGTCGAGGGGGCGGTTTCTACTCTACACAAGCGCGCCACTATACCCATAGAAGATAGTTGTGCTTTCCAAGATCCTATGGATAAAAAATTAGAAGGTCTGCTAAAGATGTTTGTTCAGCAAGGTTCCCTTCTACAACCATTTGCATGCATTGTCCCTGTCACTGCAGCCGCGTGTTTCTAGTTTGATGAGCTAGGAAAGGCGATTATTAGTAATTCTTCTTCTTATGAGGAGATTATGGACAGAATTCGTGCTCTTAAATTGGCTAATTCTTTCACCCTAGACGCCACCTTGCAATTGGCTAGGTTAGCGGCGAAAAAATTCTGGGTTTGCTATTGTGGCGCAGAGCGCTTTGGTTAAAATCTTGGGCAGCGGATGCGTCTTCCAAGAACAAATTGCTTGACATTCCTTTCAAGGGGAAAACACTCTTTGGCCCTGACTTGAAAGAGATTATCTCTGATATCACTGGGGGCAAGGGCCACGCCCTTCCTCAGGATAGGTCTTTTCAAGACCAAAAATAATCCTAAGTTTCGTCCCTTTCGCAGAAACGGATCAGCCCCAAGGGCTACGTCCTCTAAGCAGGAAGGTAATACTTCTCAAGCCAATCCAGCCTGGAGACCTATGCAAGGCTGGAACAAAGGAAAGCAGGCCAGGAAACCTGCCACTGCTACCAAGACAGCATGAAATGCGGGCCCCCGATCCGGGACCGGATCTGGTGGGGGGCAGACTCTCTCTCTTCGCTCAGGCTGGGGCAAGAGATGTTCTGGATCCTTGGGCGCTAGAAATAGTCTCCCAAGGTTATTCTCTGGAGTTCAAGGGGCTTCCTCCAAGGGGGAGGTTCCACAGGTCTCAGTTGTCTTCAGATCACATAAGAAGACAGGCATTCTTACATTGGGTAGAAGACCTGCTAAAAATGGGAGTGATTCATCCTGTTCCATTAGGAGAACAAGGGATGGGGTTCTACTCCAATCTGTTCATAGTTCCCAAAAAAGAGGGAACGTTCAGACCAATCTTAGATCTCAAGATCTTGAACAAGTTTCTCAAGGTTCCATCGTTCAAGATGGAAACCATTCGAACACTCCTTCCTTCCAATTGGATTTCAAGGATGCGTATCTACATATTCCTATCCACAAGGAACATCATCGGTTCCTAAGGTTTGAATTCCTGGACAAGCATTTCCAGTTCGTGGCGTTTTCTTTCGGATTAGCCACTGCTCCTAGGATTTTCTCATAGGTACTAGGGTCCCTTCTGGCGGTGCTAAGACCAAGGGGCATTGCTGTAGTACCTTACTTGGACGACATTCTGATTCGAGCGTCGTCCCTTCCTCAAGTAAAGGCTCACACGGACATTGTCCTGGCCTTTCTCAGATCTCACGGATGGAAAGTGAACGTGGAAAGAGTTCTCTATCTCCGTCAACGAGGGTTCCCTTCTTGGGAACTATAATAGACTCCTTAGAAATGAGGATTTTTCTGACAGAAGCCAGAAAAATAAAACTTCTAGACTCTTGTCGGATACTTCATTCCGTTCCTCTTCCTTCCATAGCGCAGTGCATGGAAGTGATAGGTTTGATGGTAGCGGCAATGGACATAGTTCCTTTTGTGCGCATTCATCTAAGACCATTACAACTGTTCATGCTCAGTCAGTGGAATGGGGACTATTCAGACTTGTCTCCAAAGATACAAGTAAATCAGAGGACCAGAGACTCATTCCGTTGGTGGCTGTCCCTGGACAACCTGTCACAAGGGATGACCTTCCGCAGACCAGAGTGGGTCATTGTCACGACCGACGCCAGTCTGATGGGCTGGGGCGCGGTCTGGGGATCCCTGAAAGCTCAGGGTCTTTGGTCTCGGGTAGAATCTCTTCTACCGATAAATATTCTGGAACTGAGAGCGATATTCAATGCTCTCAAAGCTTGGCCTCAGCTAGCGAGGGCCAAGTTCATACATCAACCATCAGGGGGGAACAAGGAGTTCCCTAGCGATGGAAGAAGTGACCAAAATCATTCTATGGGCGGAGTCTCACTCCTGCCACCTGTCTGCTATCCACATCCCAGGAGTGGAAAATTGGGAAGCGGATTTTCTGAGTCGTCAGACATTGCATCCGGGGGAGTGGGAACTCCATCCGGAAATCTTTGCCCAAGTCACTCAACCGTGGGGCATTCCAGACATGGATCTGATGGCCTCTCGTCAGAACTTCAGAGTTCCTTACTACGGGTACAGATCCAGGGATCCCAAGGCGGCTCTAGTGGATGCACTAGTAGCACCTTGGACCTTCAAACTAGCTTATGTGTTCCCGCCGTTTCCTCTCATCCCCAGGCTGGTAGCCAGGATCAATCAGGAGAGGGCGTCGGTGATTTTGATAGCTCCTGCGTGGCCACGCAGGACTTGGTATGCAGATCTGGTGAATATGTCATCGGCTCCACCATGGAAGCTACCTTTGAGACGAGACCTTCTTGTTCTAGGTCCGTTCGACCCACTCCAGCTGACTGCTTGGAGATTGAACGCTTGATCTTATCAAAGCGAGGGTTCTCAGATTCTGTTATTAATACTCTTGTTCAGGCCTGAAAGCCTGTAACCAGAAAAATTACCACATAATTTGGTATATCTGTTGGTGTGAATCTGCAGGATTCCCTTGGGACAAGGTTAAGATTCCTAAGAGTCTATCCTTCCTTCGAGAAGGATTGGAAAAAGGATTATCTGCAAGTTCCTTGATGGGACAGATTTCTGCCTTGTCTGTGTTACTTCACAAAAAGCTGGCAGCTGTGCCAGATGTTCTAGTCTTTGTTCAGGCTCTGGTTAGAATCAAGCCTGTTTACAAAATTTTGACTCCTCCTTGGAGTCTCAACCTAGTTCTTTCAGTTCTTTAGGGGGTTCCGTTTGAACCCTTACATTCCGTTGATATTAAGTTATTATCTTGGAAAGTTTTGTTTTTGGTTGCAATTTCTTCTGCTAGAAGAGTTTCAGAATTATCTGCTCTGCAGTGTTCTTCTCCTTATCTGGTGTTCCATGCAGATAAGGTGGTTTTGCGTACTAAACCTGGTTTTCTTCCAAAAGTTGTTTCTAACAAAAACATTAACCAGGAGATAGTTGTGCCTTCTTTGTGTCCTAATCCAGTTTCAAAGAAGGAACGTTTGTTGCACAACTTGGATGTAGTTCGTGCTCTCAAATTTTACTTAGCAGCTACTAAGGATTTCAGACAAACTTTGTCTTTGTTTGTTGTTTATTCTGGTAAACGGAGAGGTCAAAAAGCAACTTCTACCTCTCTCTCCTTCTGGATTAAAAGCATTATCCGATTGGCTTATGAGACTGCCGGACGGCAGCCTCCTATAAGAATCACAGCTCACTCCACTAGGGCTGTGGCTTCCACATGGGCCTTCAAGAACGAGGCTTCTGTTGATCAGATATGTAAGGCAGTGACTTGGTCTTCACTGCACACTTTTTCTAAATTTTACAAATTTGATACTTTTGCTTCTTCTGAGGCTATTTTTGGGAGAAAGGTTTTGCAAGCCGTGGTGCCTTCCATTTAGGTGACCTGATTTGCTCCCTCCCTTCATCCGTGTCCTAAAGCTTTGGTATTGGTTCCCACAAGTAAGGATGACGCCGTGGACCGGACACACCTATGTTGGAGAAAACAGAATTTATGTTTACCTGATAAATTACTTTCTCCAACGGTGTGTCCGGTCCACGGCCCGCCCTGGTTTTTTTAATCAGGTCTGATAATTTATTTTCTTTAACTACAGTCACCACGGTAACATATGGTTTCTCCTATGCAAATATTCCTCCTTAACGTCGGTCGAATGACTGGGGTAGGCGGAGCCTAGGAGGGATCATGTGACCAGCTTTGCTGGGCTCTTTGCCATTTCCTGTTGGGGAGGAGAATATCCCACAAGTAAGGATGACGCCGTGGACCGGACACAACCGTTGGAGAAAGTAATTTATCAGGTAAACATAAATTCTGTTTTAGTCTAACTTCCTTAAGGTCCGTTTATTAAAATGTTTACTTAAATATAGAGATTATTTGCACAATCATGTTTCATGTTCATTAATTTTTTACATCAACATTGTTTTAGTCAGATTATTTTAGTAGACGAACAGGTTAATGTATGAGTTAACATTGCAATCAGCGTGAACTATGCTCACCATGCAGATTAAGCTACTATTGGTCTGTTTTAGATACTATGACAACTTCCGTTTTTTAAACACACCTGTATTTAAGATTTTAACTTTGTATCAATTGTATCCATTGTTTTAATGCCTGAAGAAACGACCATTTACGGTCGAGAAACGCATAGCGGTACTTTTATGGAATAAACATCTTTTAATATACGGTAGTTGTCATTCGTTTTGATATCCTATTTTGGAAGGACCAACGAACTGTATACTATCTGTAGTATTACGATACAACTCTTGATGAGAAGGTTGTTCACCTGGCAGTGAGCCACTAAGAATTCATTGGTCTCTGTTCAGACGCAGCAGACTACAGATCTACCAGTGTACTAACCACTGAGAGTGTTAGCCTGCCCGATAGCACCGGTCATAGAACGGTGCATATTCTTTTGGTAAGCCTTTTTGATCCATCTAGTTTGCCTTGCATCAAACTTTATTACGCTATGTGGTGCCCTCTCTTTCATTTCTAACTTTACAGAATCCCTTCACCGAAGATCAGAGGAGCAGCCACGATCGATTTTTGTTCCACACCTATTATCGTTTCATTTGAACCCACGGACTTTTGTTCATCTACACACCCATTGGTTGGTTCGTACACAGACTGTTGTAACAATCTTTAAGCGCACCCCCCCCCCCCCATTTGTTTCCCCTTTGGGTTCTAAATCTAACTGTATATCATAATGGGAGATGTATAGATATAAACCCCTATTGTCATAAAGACAAGGCAGTTGGGTAGATAATAGATCTGGCCACTAAGATCATAGGCCACTAAGATCATAGGCCATTATTAAAAGTCAGGAGATCACTCCTTTTCCACAATATAGTGACACATAAGGTGCTATCAAGCTCAACCAATCAGATGTCAAAAGCGGCTAAATCCACACATTCATTAAGATCGTCTGGTACCAGAGTGTGTAGTTTATGTATCCAGTAGGTCTCTCTGCGACGCAAACTAAGAAAGGATTATGACTGTTTCGAGAAATTTGCTCAATAGGTAATATTGACAATGTTTTTGCACTACCTTTGTGTGCAAAGGCACAATGTCTCGAGAGGCTATGTTTGAGATATTTTCTCTTTATGTTGTAAGTGTGTTCGCTCCAATGTTTTTTGATGGCACGACTAGTGCGTCCTACATATTGAGCCCCACATAAGCAATTCACTAGATAGATTACATAGGTCGATTCACAGGATAACCTCTTACCGATTTTAAATTGTTCTCCTGTTTGATAAGAAGAGAATGTGTTGGTACCACTTTTGATAACTCTACACATATTGCATTTTCTCTTCATACATTTGTATACTCCATTTCGAGGAACAAAGTTACCCAAAAAGGTCCTTTTTTGGCCCAACTGATGATCAGAACAAACGACCTTGTCCCTTACAATCTTACTGGGGGCCAATTTGTTCTTAAGAGTAGGCGCTCTTCTATAAACTATCCTCGGTTTAGAAGGAATTAGTTTTTTAAGATGTGGATCATCGCAGATAATGGGCCAGTGTCTTAATATGATTTGTTGAATCTCATTATAATTACTATTAAAACCGGTAATAAATAGCGGTGTCTTATTGTACTTTTCAATTGTTTTATCCTTTTTAATCTTTTTTTTATTCTTATCTGATGTTAGATAAGTGTTCCTGTCATATTGTAATGCTCTGAGGTATCCTTTTTGGATCAAATCCAAAGGATATCCCTTCTCCAAAAACCTATCCTTCAAAATGAAGGATTGTTTCTTATAACTTTCGACAGTGCTACAGTTGCGTCTTATTCGTCTAAACTGTCCATAAGGCACATTTTTCTTCCAAATCATATAATGATTACTGGTGAAATTTAAGAAACTATTACAATCAACTTTTTAAAAAAAAGTTTCAGACTTAATTGTCCCATTTGTAGAAAAAGATAGAGATAAATCCAAAAATTCAATTATGTTAGATTGAATATTGGAGGTGAATTCTAGATCAAATTCATTAGTATTGAGTGAGGAGGTTAAGGTTTTAGCCTCCTCAAAGGTACCCCTAAACAGAATGAGACGGTCATCTATATAACGGCCATAGAACACCAGACTCGCACCCATAGGAGACCCCATAAATGTGGGTCTCCTCAAATTTGCCCATATATAGATTGGCAAAACTGGGTGCGAATCTGGTGCCCATGGCCGTATCCTTTACCTAAAGATAATATTGTCCCTGATAGAGAAAATAATTATGATGTAATATAAAATAAATTATTTCGCTAATGAATTGTTGTTGTCTTAGTGGCATATATATATCAGTCGCCAAATAGGATTGGATAACCGACAACCCTTTATCGTTTGGGATGTTAGAATAGAGCGAGCTCACATCACTAGTAATCCACCATAATTCATTATCAGTTTTTTTTGATGCCTAAGTTATTTAATTTATTAAGGAGATCTGTAGAGTCCCTAATGAATGAGGGTAAATTAATAACATGTTTCTGTAAGAAGGAATCTATGTAAGCTGAAAGATGGTCAGTCAAGCTATCAATACCTGCCACAATCGGGCGACCAGGGGGGTGAGATGTATTTTTGTGGATCTTAGGCAAATGATAATAAATGCTACATTAGGGTTTTTTGGATAGAGATATTCCTTTTCTTTTTTGGATATAATACCCTCATCAAATCCTTCTTTAAGGAGTGAATAAAGTTGTTTTTGATAAACGGGGGTAGGGTCTTTGGCTAATGATTTGTAATAGCTATCGTCTTTCAAAATCCTATCGGGCCTCTAGAATGTAATCCAACCTATTTTGGAGGACAATGCCCCCTCCTTTGTCCGCCTGGCGTATTCTGATATTTTTATTCGCAGTGAGTAATTCAAGAGCTTGGCGTTCACCAGGACTTAAATTATGTCTGTATTTAGTTTTTTTAGATAGTTTTTCGAGGTCTTTTAGTACCATCGATTGGAAGATACTAATGTGCGAATTCTTCACACGAGGGGGATTAAAGTTTGATTTGGGCTTAAAATCTGTTTGAATATATTTGTCATTGAGCTGTTGCAATAATGTGTCAGGTTCAAATGTAATTATACCGTCTCTTAAGTGTTTATCCATAGAATTCAAAACAATAGGTATACAGTCAGTATTTTTTAGGCGTTTTTCTGCGAAGTATTTTTGTATGGATAGCTTTCTAGTGAAGCTGTTGATATCCACAAACAATTGGAACATATTGGGGCCGTTAGTGGGGCTAAAAGATAGGCCTTTACCTAGTACTATGATTTCGTCGTCAGATAATGTATGGTCTGACAAATTGAATATTCCCTTTTTATATTTTAATAGTTTTTCCTTTTTAATGGTTGAGAATTTTCCTCTGTTTCCTCGTTTGTGTGAATTCTTTTTTGTCGTGGTGGTCGGGGGGGACATGGACCAGTGCTCCACACGATGGTCTGGGACCCATCTCTAAAAAAGGAGTCCTATTGTGTTCAGTGTTATAGGATGTGGAAGGATTGTTAGGAGACTGAGGATTATCGGAGTTTAGTGGCTGGAATCTATTCGTCGATTCAAACGATCTATTTGTGGGTCTAAAGTGATTGGAAGTATGAGGGGCCCTACAGTCATTAGTAGTAACTCTTTCTTTCATAAAAGGTATTTCCTTATGTGTATCAACAGTGATATTAGATGGCCTATCAATATAATTGTGGCTTCTAAGCCTTTGAGAAGAGTATCCCATGTTGTCATTAGACCTATGATAGTTGTCATCATTTTGTTTGTGTGTCTTATTATATTCATTTGGTCTATCCCAAGAGTTATGTGGATAAGGGTTGTTTTGTTGGTGATATTGATGTTTGTTTTCGCGATAGTTGTCATAATAAGAATGGGTATTATTATGAGGTTGATGGTGTCTATAATTACCTCGTGGGTAAGGTTGTTCATAATTTTTGTATTGATTATCAGAATAGTGGTATGTACCTTCTTTCGCCATGTTAGATTCTGAATATCTATGTCTATATTGTCTATTCATGTGCGAATCTGGGTGTCTATCTCCTTGATTGTGAGTCAATCTAGTATTAAAATTATTAACATCATGTCTCCTAGGAGTAAACCTAGGTAAATATTTTGGGGAATTGTAAGAATTATTATTATTTTTCCCATTAGTCCGATTATAGGTATATACTTTACCTTTGGCATAGTCACCCTCATCTCTTACTAATTTTTTATTTTTTCTCTTGATAATTTCACTTTGGTATTCTTCAGCTCGATCATATGCCGATTTTCTTAGTCCCTCAAATTCTGTGTGGTTTACATACTTTTCTAAATTCTGTTGTATTTTATCAATTTCAATACCAACTTCATTATACAGTTGTTTCCTGTGTTTAATCAATATGTCTATAAAAGTGTTAGCACAGACACTGAGGGCATCTTCCCATTCTTTAAGAATATCATTATTGTCTTTAAAAGAACAATTTTTAAAAACTCTCAAACCTCTAGGTATCAACTTTTTGTTTTTATATTTTTGTAGCGTTTCAAAATCCCACCAATGTCTGTGCTCAGACTTAAGTGAATTTTCTAATTTGGTGAATAAAGTGTACATGGAGGGATCAGATTCGTTCTCAGTATGGTGTTCAGTGGTGCCCAAACTACTAGTATTCTTCCTCCTATTGGATCTTTCTAGTGCAGATAACATGATTAATAAGGTCGACTACCCCTAGGTGGCCTAAAGCAAAAACACACCTAAGTGTGTCAGCAAAAATTTCTATAAGATAGGGGGCACCCTAAGATATACAAGTGTAACAAACCTAGTATGTCAATATAATAAATATCAGATCTGTTGAAAAAATTCATAAAATATATCTCAATCAGTGCAGTGACAATTAGTAGTACTGTAATAATTCCAAAAATATAAAATAAAAGTCTCTGAGGAGTAGAATGAGGGTAATCTTAGGCAGCAATCTGTAAAGAACCCGGCCAGGATCCTATGAAGACGATCTATAAAACAGAAAGAAGACAGATGCGCCACATGGCCCAATATTGTTTGTTCAACACAGTGAATATGATTTAGTTGTGTCGATGCAAACTCACAATTTAGGGAGCACTCCAGATAGTGCAATAGAAGCAGTCTGGGATCAATCACAGTCACCCAGCAGACCGACCTCTTGGATAGGGAAGGTTAATCTGTGGTAGAAATACAAAGAGACACAGAGGTGCCTATATGGCCTAGTACAAGTATTTCTTGATCTATTTGTCATAGCGGGACCAACGCAAAAATGATTGAAATAGCGCCACAATTGTAACGCTGCTATTACGAGTTTTAAAATAGAAAAATCTGTCTTGCGTTAGGGAAATCTGCTGTCGCGTACTAGAGCACGAATTCCCCATAGAAGTCAATGGAGGCTAGAAATTTCCTTAAAAAAAACTTCCAACACTTGAGCGTAAAGTGAGTGACGTAATGTCCTTCTGTGAAAAAGTAGCTAAATCCTGTTAATTTCCTCTTTAAAATATATTTTGTGTACGTAATGTGCTGTATATTGTTTGTATGTATCTAATTTTTGCATGTATGTGATGCTATTTGTACGTAGATATAGCTATATGAGTGTATGTTCACGTATGTCTATGTAAGTCAATATGAAATACATTTTTGTTTTTTTCGTATCTTTTATCCATTATATATTTTTTTCTAAATACATTCTGAAAAAAAATAAAATTAAGTGTATGAGTGTAAGTGTACTTTGTCTAATATTTTTGAATCGATTTGTGATTGTTTTTGTTAACGATCTATCAATAACTACTGGTCTGGGAGAGCGTTCTTGATTTGAGCATAGGAGGGATATTTATCAAGCCATCAACAGCAAATACGCTGGAATTCTGCAGCATAATTGTGGCAAGCCTGATTCGACCCATTTATCAGAGCCTACAGACCAGCAAAAGTTTAAATTTGTGACGTAACATACGATTCGCCGGTCTCAATCCGACACATGCTTACATCATTACAGATGTTCCGAATACAAATTCGGCACTATCTGACAACTTTTGCCATTTATCAAACTTCTAAACAGGTTCACCACTATTCCGGCCCAGTGTACCTGGTTTTCAATCTGCCACCCTGGAGGCCGCGTATGCCATAGGAATCAATGGGAGTCCTGAAAGCAGTGAATTTGCTGCTGCCCGATATCCCATTGATTTCTATGGTAGAAAACAAATTACGTTTACACCTAACGCCCTACCATAAGCCCTGAGTCTAAACACCCCTAATCTGCCGCCCCCGACATCGCCGCCACCTACATAATATTATTAACCCCTATCCCGCTGCCTTCCCAACACCGCCGCAACTAAATAAATGTAATTAACCCCTATCCCGTTGCCCCTGGACCCCGCCGCAACTAAATAAATGTATTAACCCCTATCCCGCCGCTCCCGGAGCCCAACGCAACTAAATAAATGTATTAACCCCTAAACCCCTGGCCTCCCACATCACTACCACTTATTCTAAAGGTAAGTTTTAAATTTATTATAAGATAGGGATGAGTTAATATTTAATGTAAAGTTAGCGGGTTGTTAGGTTTAGGGGTTAATAGCTTAATTTAGTTTATGGCGATGTGGGGGGCTGGCAGTTTAAGGGTTAATAGGTTTAGTAAGTGGTAGTGATGTGGGAGGCCAGGGGTTAATACATTTATTTAGTTGTGGAGGGGTCCGGGAGCAGGGGGATAGGGGGTTAATAACTTTATTAGAGTTGCGGGTGGGCTCCGGTAGCGGAGGGATAGGGGTTAATAACTTTATTAGAGTTGCAGTGGGCTCCGGGAGCGGAGGGACAGAGGGATAGGGGTAAATAACTTTATTAGAGTTGCGGTGGGCTCCGGGAGCGGAGGGATAGGGGTTTCTAACTTTATTAGAGTTGTGTTGGGCTCCGGGAGCGGAGGGATAGGGATTAATAACCTTTATTAGAGTTGTGGTGGGCTCCGGGAGCAGCGGGATGGGGGTTAATAACTTTATTTAGTTGTGGCGGGGGTCAGGGAGCAGCGGGATAGGGGTTAAACATTTTAGTATAGTGGCAGTGTTTAGTGGACAGGGTATAAATAAAGTTGGGAAAAGGCCGAATAGCAGTGAGATCGATGACTGCTAGTTAACAACAGTCCGCTGCTCATCGCCCGGTACTTGGTGCGTGGCTTTTTGACACCTTTTTTTATAAATAAGGAGAGCGTCTTCAGGTCTCTTAAAAAGAAAGGTTGATTTATCAATTTCAGTGTCTGAAGTAGGATCCTCTGAGCCAGAGAAATCCTCATCAGCAGAAAATACTTCAGTATGCTGTTGATCAATACAAACTTCATCATATTTATGAGAAGTTAGGAGAGACCTTTTACGTTTATTTGAAGGAGGAATAGCAGACATAGCCTTCTCTATGGCTGCAGCAATATAATCTTTTATATCTACAGGAATATCATGTACATTAGATTGTGAAGGTTTAACAGTAGATGTATTTGTACTTATAGAAATATTATCAGCATGAAATAATTTCTCATAACAAGTGCCACATATTTGAGCTCAAGAAGGAAGATCAGCTAATTTACAACATACACATTTAGCTTTGGTAGATTTGTTTTCAGGCAACTTGGTTCCTACAGTAAACATCAGAGGCAGGATCAGTTTGAGACATCTAGCAAAATGTAACAAAAAAGAAAAAATAACATTTAAACAAAATATCCAATTTCCTCAAAATAGCAGTTTCAGGAATGGGGAAAAATGCTTATGAAAAAATACTCATATGAAAAATAAAAGCAAACATCATAGCCCTCTGTAATAAATGAGAGCAGAAAGCAAAAGAGGGAGAGACTAAATATAATAAAATTTTTGGCGCCAATAATGACGCAAACAAAGATGATACAAATGCAGAAAAAAAACTTTTGCCACCAAAGTTAACAAGAAATGACACGACTCGCTTCATAACAAACGCAATCTCTGCGCCAAAAATTTTCGCGTTAAAAAATGATGTAATAAATAGAAGCATTTTGCATCATCGCAAGCCTTATTTGCCCGTGAAAATTTGAAAAACAAGTCCAAAGTTACAACTAGCTGGAACCTCAGGTAAGAAAAAATTACAAAATTTCGCATCAAAAACATAATTTATATGCTGAAACTGTTAGACTGCAAAAAAGGAAATAAACAATAGGCCTGACTCATGGCAAATATATGCAATATATATTAAAACTTAAAAATATAAAGTGCCAAACATAGCTGAGAGTGTCTTAAAAAAAGATATATACTTACCTGAAGACACCCATCCATAGCAGACAGCCAAACCAGTATTGAAACATATTAGCAGAGGTAATGGTAGAGGAGTATAATGTCGATCTGTAAAGGGAGGTGGCAGATGAATCCCCACGACCGAATTTACAGAGAGAGAATAGATTTCCCATAGGTGAAAACATGGCATCATCAGGCAATACTCCCCTTCACATCCCTCAGACAAACACTGTACTTTGAGAGGAATTGGACTTCAAAATGTTTTAGAAGAGCCTTTCACTGAAGAAATTAAGCACAACTTGCTTTACCATCCTGCACTGAAGGCAAAGTTTGTAAAACTAAGGTATGAGTGAGGTGGGAGGTGTATTTATAGACATTTTGAGGTTTGGGAAACTTTGCCCCCTCCTGGTAGGAATGTATATGCCATACGTCACTAGCTCATGGACTCTTGCCACTTACATGAAAGAAATATTTATTATTATTATTATTATTATTATTATTATTATTATTATCACGTATTTGTAGAGGGCTAACAGGTTCCGCAGCGCTATGAACATGGGTAGTATCTAAAAAACGATTACAGGGATCAAATCGGGAGAGAGGGTCCTGCTGAGAGTTGCACTGTTGTAGTCGGCTCTTTTTGAAGATGAACTACAAACAGCTGGGCTCATAGGCTTACATGCTATGGGGTTTTAGGGGATAGTAGTGGAGATAGGAAGGTTAGTGTAGGTTGTAAGTGTCCCTGAATAGTAAAGTCTTCAGGGAGCACTTAAAGCTTTTAAATTAGGGGGGATTCTTGTGGAGCGAGGCAGAGAGTTCCATAACATGGGAGCTAGTCTTGAGAAATCTTGTAGACGGGAATGTGAGGAGGTAACAAGAGAGGAGGAGAGTAGGAGATCATGAGCGGAGAGAAGGGGACGGGAGGGAGAGTATCTGGAGACAAGGTCTGAGATGTAGGGGGGAGCAGTGCAATTGAGGGCTTTGTGTGTCAGAGTGAGAATTTTGTGTTTAATCCTGGAGGCAAGAGGAAGCCAGTGAAGGGATTGGCAGAGAGGTGAGGCAGATGAAGAGCGACGTGCAAGGAAGATGAGCCTGGCAGAGGCATTAATTATGAATTGTAAAGGACCTAGGCGGCAGCTAGGGAGACCAGAGAGGATATAGTTGCAGTAGTCGAGGCGGGAAAGGATGAGAGAGTGAATTAAAATCCTTGTTGTGTCTTGTGTAAGGAAATGTCTAATTTTTTTTATTATTTTTTTTCAAAAAATTTCCTTTATTGTGTCAAGTTGAAGTGTACATTACACAGTAGCAGTACAATTTGATCTGAGTACATAAGATAAGCAACTTGACTTCTCTTAATATAAGTTATAACAATTCAAACATCAAAAACCCAAAAAGAAAAAAGAAGAAAAAGGAAAGAGAACAAGTCCAGAATATGTCTGTCTTGTAATGACTATGAATGTCAATAAGAAGGTCTAATGTGTTATATGTGTACGTGCATTAGGTCTTAGTTACGTGTATTTGATACTGCAGTGGGTTTCAGAGAATAAAGGTATTCCTCCCAAAGTAGGTGGATGGATAAAAATTCTTCCGTTTTATGTTGTTTTGTGTAATGGTATTGTTCCATGTCTAATTTTAGAGATGTTTTTAAGGTGGAAGCGGCAGGCTTTAGCCAAGGACTGAATGTGAGGAGTGAAAGAAAGATCTGAGTCAAGTGTGACCCCAAGACATCGGGCATGTGAGGGTTGGGGTAATGATGGTTTTGTCAACAGTTATAGAGACATGGGGGGGTGGAGATCTTGGAAGAAGGGGGGAAAATAAGGAGCTCAGTTTTTGGAGAGATTTAGCTTGAGGTAGTGAGAGGACATCCAAGATGAGATATGAGAGAGACAGTTAGTGACACGGGTTTGCAAGGAAGGAGATAGTTCTGGTGCAGAGAGGTAGATTTGTGTATCGTCAGCATACAAATGATAATGAAACCTGTGGGACTTTATTAAGGAACCAAGTGAGGACGTATAGATTGAGAAGGGAAGGGGACCGAGGACAGAGCCTTGCGGTATCCCAGCAGAAAGAGTTAACGGGGCAGAGGATAACCAGAGAAGGCTCACTAATTGGTACGGTTAGGCAGATAGGAAGAGAACCAAGAGAGAGCTGTATCACAGATGCCGAAGGATTGGAGGGTATGGAGCAAGAGAGGGTGGTTGACAGTATCAAAGGCTGCAGACAGATCAAGGAGGATAAGTAGAGAGAAGTGGCCTTTTGATTTTGCTGTAAGTAGGTTTGTTGCTACCTTAACAATTGCTGTCTCTGTTGAGTGAAGGGGCAAAATCCAGATTGCAATGGGTCAAGGAGGGAGGTTTTAATATAAGGAAAATGGGATAGACAAGCATATACTAGCTTTTCAAGAAGTTTTGAGGCAAGAGGCAGTAGGGAAATAGTGCGGTAGTTGGGAAGGGGAGGTTGGATCGAGAGGTTTTTTGAGGATAGGTGTGACTAATGCATATTTAAGAGATGTGGGAACTATACCAGTGCTGAGGGAGAGGTTGAAGATATGTGTGAGTATAGGGGTAAGGGTAGAAGAGAGGGAGGGGAGTAGTTGTGAGGGGATGGGGTCGAGGGGACAGGTAGTAAGGTGAGAGGATAGTATAAGGGCAGAAACTTCATCCTCTGTAACAGGGGCAAAAAGAGCTAAATTTATGGCTATGTGGGTTTTGGATGATTGTGAGCTTTTGAGGGGGAGTGGGAGACCGGGTAGTATGTTGAGAGCTGATTTCATTTCTGATGGAGTCAATTTTGTTGTTGAAGTAGCTGGCAAAATCTTGGGCTGAGAGAAAAGTTGTGGTGGGAGGTGGGAGTGGGCGGAGAAGATTATTGAACGTGGAGATCAGACGTTTTGGGTTTGAAGAAAGAGTAGAGATAAGAGTAGAGAAGTAATGTTGCTTATATAGATTAAGGGCAGAATAGTATTATATAATGGTATTGTGCACAAATATATATTTATACCTATATAGATACATGATTATATATAGGTATAGATATATACATATACATATATAGGATCCTGACATGAGATACTTCAGTTTTAAAATTGTGTCTTTTATAATCCTGCATTCTGTGTCATGTTTTTTAAGAACTTGTACCCACGTCTCTAGAACCCCTCCAAACACCCTGAAATGCCTACGATTAACATCTTGTTCGCATTAGTATGATTGCCAAGACAAATGGTATTTTTAAAAATCAAGACTAGTATAACTTAAATACAAAAATAAAATAAATATTTATGAAAATACGCAATTTTTTTAAAAAAAAAACTTGTTTGACAAACGTTTTCTGGATGTTGTGATTTTTGTATTCCTGTGTTTCTAGTGATTCTGCTGTACCAAGATATTAAGTTTTAGAACAATTAATACAATTATATATATTTAACGGCAGGAAAGCCACACTGGCAATGGGCTATAAAATAAATATTAAGTGTTGCCTAGATTAAAGGGACAGTAAAGACAAAATTAAACTTTCATGATGATAGAGCAATGCAGTTTTAAACAACATTATAAATTTATTTTTATCTAATTTGCTTAGTTCTCTTGTTATCTTTTGATGAAAAGCATACCTAGGTAGGCATAGGAGCAGCTGTGCACTACTGGGCGCTATCTGGTGATTGGTGGCTGCACATATATGTCTCAAAGATTTGAGGTGGCTCCCAGCAGTGCATTGCTGCTTCTTTAATAAAGGATACCAAGGTAATGAAAGCAAATTAAATTAACATTGTATGCTCTGTCAAGAATCAAGAATAAAAAAATTTGCAGTGTCTTGACCCTTTAGTCTAGACCATTGTTTACTAAGTTCATCCAATATGGTGTCATTGGCTAATTTCAGTGTTTTCTCCAAGCACAAAGTCAATGTTCCATTTCAAAATGTCTTGGGTTACTGGGTAACGTCAAAAGGGGCACTTTGAAGCTTTATCAAGTCTTTGAGTTGTTGATTCAATACATAAAAAATGGTCCAGAAAATATGTTACTAAGTATTAAAAAAATTGTATTGTTATCACCTGAATGTGAACTGTCCCATGTTAAAGGGATATTAAACCCAATTTTTTTCATGATTCAGGCGGGAACATGCAATTTTTAAGCAACTTTTCTAATTTTACTCCTATTATAAATTATTTTTCTTCCTCTTGGTATCTTTATTTGAAAAAAAGCAAGAATGTAAGCCATGTAGCCACCAATCAGCAAGCGCTAACCCATGGTGCTAAACCAAAATGGTCCGGCTTCAAAGCTTACCTTCCTGATTTTGTAAATAAAGAGAACGAAGAAAAATTGATAGTAGGAGTAAATGATAAAAGTTGCTTAAAATTGCATGCTCTATCTGAGTCATGAAAGAAAAATATGTGTTTTATATCCTTTAACTATAAGTCAATTTCTCTCCAATTCAATAATGAGTTATTGGTGCCAATAAAAAATGCAAAATGGTTAATTGTGATTTCATCTTTATTGGAAAGTATGTAACTGCAGCTGTTAACATGCAGATAATTATATTAAATTATATTAAATTATGTAAATATATATAAATGATAGGCTGTGGTCAACCCAAATGATCAGCTTTAACCCCTTCACTGCTGGGAATTTCAGAGAAAACTTGTCCAAGAGTATCGGAGAACTTTAATCATTTTTGCTATCACTCTGATTAAACAGAAATACATTTTTTGATTTACCTATGAAAACTATATATATTTTTAAGACAAACAAGGTATTGGTCTAGGCCCATTTTGGTATATTTGATGCCACTATTCAAGGCTCAAAATGTCAAGTCCTAGCCAGGACAAAATGTTACTCGCCAGTTCTAATCCCACCCCACCACCACACCCACTACCTCACCCACTCTGCCATTGTGAAACATTTTGTAATATTGTTTTTATTTTATACATAACAAATTAAATAATGCTACATACAGTAATACATTTACAAAAAAATAATTTTATAGCAGTTAGAAAAATCAATAAGAGGTTCCTTAGGGAGACCAACAGCTGGATATAAAAATGAAGTTGTTGAACATAGAGAGTGCAGAGAGCGCTAACAGTCCATGGAAGGTCATAGCAGACCTGAAGATTCTTATTTTATATAATTATCATCTCTCCCTTAAAGGGACACTGAACCCAATTTTTTTTCTTTGTGATTCACATAGAGCATGACATTTTTAAGCAACTTTCTAATTTACTCCTATTATCAAATTTTCTTCATTCTCTTGGTATCTTTATTTGAAACGCAAGAATGTAAGTTTAGATGCCGGCCCATTTTTGGGTGAAACAACCTGGGTTGTTCTTGCTGATTGGTGGATATATTCATCCACCAATAAAAAAAAGTGCTGTCCGGAAACTGAACCAAAAAAAGCTTATATGTCCTTCTTTTTTCAAATAAAAGATAGCAAGAGAACAAAGAAAATTTGATAATAGGAGGAAAAATAGAAAGTTGCTTAAAAATTGCATGCTCCTATCTGATTCACGAAAGAAAAAAAAGTTTATTTTCCCCCTTTCTCATATCTCTTCACTCTTTTTTTCTCTATTCTGTCTTAACGCTACCTTCTCCACTTTCAATTTTCCTCTGCAATCTCGCTCTCTCCTGCCCCGTTTACCTTCTCAGAAGTAAGAGTCTAAGCACTAATGGGATTCCTACAGCCCTAGAGGAATAAAATATCCTTGCACTTTCATAGGCTATATAATAGACAATAGATAATTAGTTTTAGCACATTGCCCAAAATGTGTGTTTTGTCAGTGCTGCAATAAGAATGTACGTTCTGCAAATACAATGCGTCAACTTTGCTTCTTACAATACGCCACAGACTTCAGACTCAACATTCAATAAACTAACTTTCACTCGCCACCATTAAATTTGTGGGCTAGTGGAACTTTTGAGTCCTGCACTATTTTACCATAAGATACGATCATATAAAAAAAAAAAAAAATGTTAACTTTATTGCAAACTTTGGGTTTCTCAACTGACATTATTTACACACAACTTCTGCAGTTCATATGGTTATAAAGCTTCCTGGGATCCCCTTTGTCAGAAATAGCAGACATATATGGCATTGCCATTGCTTTTTGGCAATTAGAAGGCCGCTAATTGCGTCTGCGCACTTTATGTGAAATTCCTGGCAGTGAAGGGGTTAATCAGTTATTTTGTAAGGTTAATTTTTGATGAAGAGTAGAGATTACCCTCCCACCTGACCCCCACCTGACACCTCCAACTCTATGATCCTTACCTGATCTCGCCCAAACAGCTGTCTTCCCTCCCTCTCTCCCAATGGTCACCCCCATCTTAGGAACTTGCAGACGGTCTGCCAGTATGTAGTTTAGGGCTTTTATCATTATTATTGTCCTCCCACCACCCACAAACAGTTCTTTAACCTCCCCCCTCTTACTACTGGTGGCCCATCTTAGGTAATGTCAGCTGTCTGCCAGTACCCAGTTTCGTTTTTATTAATATTATTTTTATTTATTTTTTATTTTTTTATTTTTCTGTAGTGTAGTGGTGCTTCCTTCCTCCCCCCTCCCCGCGATCATTAATTATGTCCCCCCTTCCAATTCCCCTTTTTTCTGTAGTGTATCTTCCCATCCCTCCCTCTCCCTTAAAATAAATTCTGTAGAGTAAAAAGGTAAAATCCTTTTAAAAATTATGAATATTACTAATTGCAATGATTTCTATTAAAGGGACACTGAACCCAAATGTTTTCTTTTGTGATTCAGATAGAGCATGAAATTTTAAGCAACTTTCTATTTACTCCTATTATCAGATTGTCTTCATTCTATTGGTATCTTTATTTGAAATGCAAGAATGTAAGTTTAGATGCCGGCCCATTTTTGTTGAACAACCTGTGTTGTCCCTTGCTGATTGGTGGATAAATTCATCCACCAATAAAAAAGTGCTGTCCAGAGTACTGAACCCAAAAAAAAAAAAAAAAAAAAAAAAAAAAAAAAGCTTAGGTGCCTTCTTTTTCAAATAAAGATAGCAAGGAGAACGAAGAAAAATTGATAATAGAAGTAAATTAGAAAGTTGCTTAATATTGCATGCTCTATCTGAAATGCGAAAGAAAAAATTTGGGTTCAGTGTCCGTTTAAGTATAACCCACTGCTTAGTGATTTTTATTACAAACAATGAAAACAGACTTGTTTTATACCACTTTACAAGCATTAAAACATTTAAGTTATATGCAGTCCTTTTGTATGTATATAGAAAATGTGTTTTACATAATTTTTACAGTTTTTAGGAGGTTTTATGACAGAGATGTTTAAATACATTACTTGACTGAATAGAGCCGATATAAAAAAAAAGACAGAACAAATAAATTTATACTGATCTCACACTTTCCAGCCCAAATTCCAGCACAAATCCATAATAAAAAATAAAAAGTCCCTTTATTTTCACAGTTCATCTTTAAAAACTGAAATAAGCCATACAACCAAAAATGAATCCAGCAAAAATCAAACACCTAGATTACAAGTTTTGCGTTGCGACTTGTAACGCTGAAAATATGGCATTTTCAGCGTTAAAACAGCACAGCAGCTATTACAAGGTGTTGTCGGTATAGGTGTACCGCACACCTTTTAGCCTGTCCCCACACACGAAAAAATGACATTTTTTCATGGGACCTCCCATAGCGCCGGTATTCCCGAGTTTTGCGTTCTGGCTAAAAAGTGAGCATTACAGCCTAAAACGTCAAGATCCGTAACGCCATCTAAAGTCAGGTAGTTATGAGTTTTACGCTACAAAGTTTGTAGCATAAAACTCATAACTAATGGTTTTCCAAAGTACACTAACACCCATAAACTACCTAGTTAACCCCTAAACCGAGGCCCTCCCGCATCGCAAACACTATAATACATTTATTAACCCTAATCTGCTGCTCCCGACATCGCCGCACTAAAATGTTATTTATTAACCCCTATTCCGCAGCTCCCCGACATTTTCACCACTATAATAAAACTTATTAACCCCCTAAACCGCCGCACTATTTAAATATTATTAACCCCCTAATCTGCTGCCCGCCCACACCGCCTCTATAATAAACCCCACAACGAATATACTAAACTAAACAATTAACTCCTAAACCGAAAAAGCCCCCCAACGAAATAAACTAATTTAAACTAGTAACCCTAAACCTAACGACCCCCTAACTTTATATTAAAAATGACAATTTCCCTAATTTAAATTCAATTAAAATTGATCTGTCAAATTAAAAATAATAATTTTTAAACTAACAATTAAACTATTATAATTATTAAACTAAAATTTAACTACCAATTAATAAAACTAAACTACCAATAAAAAATCCTAACACTACTAAAAGTATCTAATTACAAAAAATAAAAACTAACTTATTACAAAAGAAACAAACACTAAATTACGAAAATTAACAGACAAATTATCAAAAATAAAAAAGAATGACATCTAATCTAATAGTCCTATCAAAATAAAAAAGCCCCCCCCAAAATAAAATAAAACCCTAGCCTACAATAAACTACCAATGGCCCTTAAAAGGGCCTTTTGTGCGGCATTGCCCCAAAGATATCAGCTCTTTACCTGTAAAAACCCACCACCCAACAGTAAAACCCACCAACCAACCAACTAACCCCCCCAAAAAAAACTATCCTAAAAAACCTAAGCTACCCATTTATCCTCAAAAGGGCATTTGTATGGGCATTGCCCTTAAAAGGGCATCTTAGTCCTTTTACTGCCCAGACCCT
Organism: Bombina bombina; assembly: GCF_027579735.1. Taxonomy (NCBI): domain Eukaryota; kingdom Metazoa; phylum Chordata; class Amphibia; order Anura; family Bombinatoridae; genus Bombina; species Bombina bombina. Next base: position 372,869,714 of record NC_069501.1, read on the forward strand.
AAACTAAAAAATAAAAACCCACCCAATAAACTCTTAAAAAAAACACAACACAAGCCCCTGAATACCACTTACAGTTTTTGAAAGTCCTGCTTGAAGGATCTTCATCCAGCCAGCAAAGTCATCATCCCATGCGGCAAGAAGTCCTTCATCCAGGTGACCTCTTCTATCTTCATCCAACCAGCGAAGTCCTCATCCAGGCAAGAAGTCTTCATCCTGACGGCCCTCTTCGATCTTCATCCCAGCTGGCGCGGAGCTGGGCCCTCCTGAAGACATCCGGCGCAGAGCATCCTCTTCATATGGTCGTCGCCCGTACAATGAATCTTCAATGCAAGGGAGTGCGATTCAAGATTGCATCCCTTGCATTCCTATTGGCTGAAAAATTTGAATCAGCCAATAGAAATTAGGGCTGCTAAAATCCTATTGGCTGTTCAAATCAGCCAATAGGATTTATGCAGCTCTCATTCTATAGGCTAATTCGAATGTAATGTATATTTATAGGGGGTGTTTGTATGTTTTTTTGGAGTAAAAGAGCTGTTTATCTCAGGGCAATGCCCTACAAAAGGCCCTTTAAAGGGCCCAAGGGCCCTTGGTAGTTTGGAGGGTAGGGGTTTGTATAGTGTTAGGTGGTGTTTGTATTTTTTTTTGGAGTAAAAGAGCTGTTTATCTCAGGGCAGATGCCCAACAAAAGGCCCTTTTAAGGGCCCCCAAAAGTCCCTTTTAAGGGCCCTTGGTAATTTATTCTAGAGTAGGTTTTTTTTTTGGGTGTTTTTTTTTTAAAGGGTATTAGAATAGGATTAATCTTTATTTTATTGGATAATTTCTTTTTTTTTTTGTAATGATAGTTTTTTTTATTTTTTGTAATGGTAGTTTTTTTTTTAATTTTTTAATGGTAGGTTTTAGTGTAAGGCAGGTTAGGTTTTATTTGACAGGTAAGTTTGTATTTATTTTAACTAGGTAGGTAGTAAATAGTTAATAACTATTTACTAACTAGTCTACCTAGTTAAAATAAATACCAAACTTACCTTTTAAATAAAAAATAAAACCTAAGCTAGATACAATATAACTATTAGTTATATTGTAGCTAGCTAAGGTTTTATTTCACAGGTAAGTATGTATTTAGTTTTAACTAGGTATTATTTAGTTGATAATTGTACATTTAATTTAGATCTAATTTAATTATGTTAAAGTTAGGGGGGTAAGGGTTAGGTTTAGGGTTAGGTTTAGGGGTTAATATATTTTAATTTAGCTTGTTGAGATGTGGGGTGGGGCTGGCGGTTTAGGGGTTAATAAATGTAATATAGCGGCAGCGATATTGGGAGCGCAGATTAGGGGTTAATAATTTTATTTAGGTAGCGGCGATATCAGGAGCAGCAGATTAGGGGTTAATAACTGTAGGCAGGCGTCAGTGATGTTGGGGGCAGCAGATAAGGCGTGTTTGGACTCAGGGTTTATGTTAGGGTGTTAGGTTTCAACAGTATTTTTATTTCCCCCATAGACATCAATTGGGGTGCGTTACGGAACTTTTGTTTCCGCGATCGCAGGTGTTTAGACTTTTTTTTTTGCCGGCTCTCCCCATTGATGTCTATGGAGAAAGCGTGCACGAGCACGGTCAAACACAGCGCTTGTTTTGGGAGCAGTATGGAGCTTAAAATCTCCATATCCCCGCACAAGGCAGTGTTTTTTTAAAACTTGTAATAGCTGCTCTATAGGGAATTAAATAACGCCACTTTTTCTGGCGTTCTTTACTTTCCCTATAGCACTCAAAACTCGTAATCTAGGTGTTATGTTCTTGTCAGCACTATGTGCCAATTGCCAAACATGTTTCGAGCCTCCTCTCAGCCCTTGCTCGCTGGCATCACATGTTGCAGATTGGATGTGGTCATTATATGCCAATGAATTTTATGTTCTCAGAATGAATCTACACAGTACATATGCAGGTTTGTGACACACACTCATATACTAAAATCCTCAGTGAACTCTCAGTGTAGCTAAGAGGTATATTATAAAGCTCAGAGATTCACAGCCATTTATACACAGTCTGCTCATTTTGCAGTAAACTAAAAATAGAATTCCTTTGTCATGGTTTAATAATAAACAGTGAAAAAAAACACCTTGCAATGTACTGCTATGATTTATTTTGCTGTTTTTTCCCTGTAATTTAATCTGAAAAGTGTTATTTTGTCCACTGCCTCCCAAGAGACTGGACTGTGTTTTGTTGAATGTAGAAACCTAACCCTCTCCCATGATGCACAATGACTGCTTTGTATGTGCAGGGGCTGGAAAATACTGCAAATGTTGTTAACACAATGGCAGTTTGAAATGTTTTAAGACATACATTATGTATATAGATCTTTTGCAATGTAGTGATTTCTGATGCACATGCAAAAAATGACAGAGCACAGAATGGAGGTGCTCCCAGGGTACAACTTTGACTGTGGTTTTTAACCCCTTTAGAGCAGTCATGCTTATGATAAAAGAGGGTGTTTGTTTAATTATAACATGGTCTAACAATATAGAGCCATTTAATTATACGCTACAATCTCTCTTTAATATTCTGAACAACAGCAAATAGGATAGAGGGAGAAGAAAGACAGCAATACGCTATCAGCTGTGAAATTCAATATAAGTATCTGCCTCACTTGGCCCCTGAGCTGGCAGCTGAAGTGAGTGCGTCAACTCAAGTAAAAGCGAGGTACAATTAATATATATATATATATATATATATATATAGATAGATAGATAGATAGATAGATAGATAGATAGATATAGATACATAGATATAGAAAGATAAATCTAAAGAGACAAGCACTCCAGACTCCAGTCCAACTGCCCGGGGTGCAACAGAAAAGTACATAGCAAAGAACAGAGAGTGCACTCACCGGGACTTTATCACAAAATTTATTTCCTAGAAGTGAACATTTTCTGGGGATTAACCCCTTCCTCAGACAGAACTGTATTTTTGTATGTCTGAGGTAGGGGCTAATCCCCCGAAAACATTCCCTTCTAGGAAATAAATTTTGTGATAAAGTCCCGGTGAGTGCACTCTCTGTTCTTTGATACACTATATATATAATATGCGCTTTTGCGCTTTTGTAAAAGAACCAAAATTGTTATTCCAGTTATTTCCATCCTCATTTGTACACTCTAGTGAGCAATATACATATGATATAAGAATAGTATACAAAGATTTCTGTGATGTAAACCAATACATTCTCATATTTTATCCACTTTATGGCTTACTCCTTGATACTTTTCTTAAACAAGATGTTTATTATCATGTACTGATATTTAGCTATCCATTTCCACTAGTTATTTAGCTATTTAGTTCCACTTAAGTTTCTGTTCTTAAAACTCAAGTATTTTCTGTATTCTCAAATCTAGGCCCTAGATTTGGAGTTCATGCGGTAGCCGTTCAAAACCCTCGTTAGAGGCTCCTAACGCTGGTTTTAGGCGTACCGCTCGGTATTTGGAGTCAGTGATGTAAAGGGGTTCTAACTCTCACTTTTCAGCCGCGACTTTCCTTATACCGCAGATCCCCCTACGCCATTTATGCCGTAGCCTAAATTTTCAATGGGATCTTTCTAACGCTGGTAATTAGAGTCGTTTCTGAAGTGAGCGTTAGAGCTCTAACGACAAGATTCCAGCCGCCTGAAAATAGCAGGAGTTAAGAGCTTTCTGGCTAACGCCGGTTTATAAAGCTCTTAACTACTGTACCCTAAAGTACACTAACACCCATAAACTACCTATGTACCCCTACACCGAGCTCCCCCCACATCGCCGCCACTCGATTAAAATTTTTAACCCCTAATCTGCCGACCGCCACCTACGTTATACTTATGTACCCCTAATCTGCTGCCCCTAACCCCGCCGACCCCTGTATTACATTTATTAACCCCTAACCTGCCCCCCACAACGTCGCCGCCAGCTACTTAAAATAATTAACCCCTAATCTTCCGACCGCAAAGCGCCGCCACCCTACGTTATCCCTATGTACCCCTAATCTGCTGCCCCTAACACCGCCGACCCCTATATTATATTTATTAACCCCTAATCTGCCCCCCTCAACGTCGCCGACACCTGCCTACACTTATTAACCCCTAATCTGCCAGATCGGACCTGAGCGCTACTATAATAAAGTTTATTAACCCCTAATCCGCATCACTAACCCTATCATAAATAGTATTAACCCCTAATCTGCCCTCCCTAACATCGCCGACAGCTACCTTCAATTATTAACCCCTAATCTGCCGAGCGGACCTCACCGCTATTCTAATAAATGTATTAACCCCCTAAAGCTAAGTCTAACCCTAACACTAACACCCCCCTAAGTTAAATATAATTTACATCTACACGAAATAAATTAACTCTTATTAAATAAATTATTCCTATTTAAAGCTAAATACTTACCTGTAAAATAAATCCTAATATAGCTACAATATAAATTATAATTATATTATAGCTATTTTAGGATTAAATTATATTTTACAGGCAACTTTGTAATTATTTTAACCAGGTACAATATCTATTAAATAGTTAAGAACTATTTAATAGTTACCTAGTTAAAATAATAACAAATTTACCTGTAAAATAAATCCTAACCTAAGATATAATTAAACCTAACACTACCCAATCAATAAAATAATTAAATAAACTACCTACAATTACCTACAATTAACCTAACACTACACTATCAATAAAGTAATTAAACACAATTCTACAAATAAATACAATTAAATAAACTATCTAAAGTACAGAAAAATAAAAAAAGAACTAAGTTACAAAAAATAAAAAAATATTTACAAACATAAGAAAAATATTACAACAATTTTAAACTAATTACACCTACTCTAAGCCCCCTAATAAAATAACAAAGCCCCCCAAAATAAAAAATTCCCTACCCTATTCTAAATTAAAAAAGTTACAAGCTCTTTTACCTTACCAGCCCTGAACAGGGCCCTTTGCGGGCATGCCCCAAGAATTTCAGCTCTTTTGCCTGTAAAAGAATAAATACAATACCCCCCCCCCAACATTACAACCCACCACCCACATACCCCTAATCTAACCCAAACCCCCCTTAAAATAAACCTAACACTAAGCCCCTGAAGATCTTCCTACCTTGTCTTCACCATCCAGGTAACACCGATCCGTCCTGGCTCCAACATCTTCATCCAACCCAAGCGGGGGTTGGCGATCCATAATCCGGTGCTCCAAAGCTCTTCCTCCCTATCCGGCAAGAAGAGGACATCCGGACAGGCAAACATCTTCTCCAAGCGGCATCTTCGATCTTCTTCCATCCGGAGCGAAGCGGCAGGATCCTGAAGGACCTCCAGTCGCGGAACATTCCATCGGACCGACGAGCTGAACGTACCGAATGACCTGTTTCTTTAAGGGACGTCATCCAAGGATGGCGTCCCTCGAATTCCGATTGGCTGATAGGATTCTATCAGCCACTCGGAATTAAGGTAGGACATTTTCTGATTGGCTGATGGAATCAGCCAATCAGAATCTAGTACAATCCGATTGGCCGATCCAATCAGCCAATCAGATTGAGCTCGCATTCTATTGGGCTGTTCCGATCAGCCAAATAGAACTGCGAGCTCAATCTGATTGGCTGATTGGATCTGGCCAATCGGATTGAACTAGATTCTGATTGGCTGATTCCATCAGCCAATCAGAAAATTCCTACCCTTAATTCCGATTGGCTGATAGAATCCTATCAGCCAATCGGAATTCGAGGGACGCCATCTTGTGGATGACGTCCCCTTTAAAGGAACAGTCATTCGGTCGTTCATGTCGTCGGTCCGGATGGATGTTCCCGCGCTGGAGGTCTTCAGGATCCTGCCGCTTCGCTCCGGATGGAAGAAGATCGAAGATGCCGCTTGGAGAAGATGTTTGCCGGTCCGGATGTCCTCTTCTTGCCGGATAGAGGAAGACTTTGGAGCACCGGATTATGGATCGCCAACCCCCGCTTGGGTTGGATGAAGATGTTGGAGCCAGGACGGATCGGTGATAACCTGGAATGGTGAAGACAAGGTAGGAAGATCTTCAGGGGCTTAGTGTTAGGTTTATTTAAGTGGGGGTTTGGGTTAGATTAGGGGTATGTGGGTGGTGGGTTGTAATGTTGGGGGGGGGTATTGTATTTATTCTTGTACAGGCAAAAGAGCTGAAATTCTTGGGGCATGCCCCGCAAAGGGCCCTGTTCAGGGCTGGTAAGGTAACAGAGCTTGTAACTTTTTTAATTTAGAATAGGGTAGGGAATTTTTTATTTCTGGGGGGGCTTTGTTATTTTATTAGGGGGCTTAGAGTAGGTGTAATTAGTTTAAAATGTTGTAATATTTTTCTTATGTTTGTAAATATTTTTTTATTTTTTGTAACTTAGTTTCTTTTTTATTTTTTGTACTTTAGATAGTTTAATTTCATCTACCTTGAAGACTCTGCATTCCTTTTTCCTCTTTAGATAGTTTATTTAATTGTATTTATTTGTAGCAATTGTGTTTAATTTATTTATTGATAGTGTAGTGTTAGGTTAATTGTAGGTAATTGTAGGTAGTTTATTTAATTATTTTATTGATAGGGTAGTGTTAAGTTTAATTATATCTTAGGATTAATATTTATTTTACAGGTAAATTTGTTATTATTTTAACTAGGTAACTATTAAATAGTTCTTAACTATTTAATAGCTATTGTACCTGGTTAAAATAATTACAAAGTTGCCTGTAAAATAAATATTAATCCTAAAATAGCTATAATATAATTATAATTTATATTGTAGCTATATTAGGATTTATTTTACAGGTAAGTATTTAGCTTTAAATAGGAATAAGTTATTTAATAAGAGTTAATTTATTTCGTTAGATGTAAATTATATTTAAGTTAGGGGGGTGTTAGTGTTAGGGTTAGACTTAGCTTTAGGGGTTAATCAATTTATTAGAATAGCGGTGAGCTCCGCTCGGAAGATTAGGGGTTAATAATTGACAGGTAGGTGTCGGCGATGTTAGGGAGGGCAGATTAGGGGTTAATACTATTTTATGATAGGGTTAGTGAGGCGGATTAGGGGTTAATAACTTTATTATAGTAGCGCTCAGGTCCGCTCGGCAGATTAGGGGTTAATAAGTGTAGGCAGGTGTCGACGACGTTGAGGGGGGGCAGATTAGGGGTTAATAAATATAATATAGGGGTCGGCGATGTTAGGGCAGCAGATTAGGGGTACATAGGGAGAACGTAGGTTGCGGCGGTTTACGGAGCGGCAGATTAGGGTTAAAAAAAATATGCAGGGGTCAGCGATAGCGGGGGCGGCAGATTAGGGGTTAATAAGTGTAAGGTTAGGGGTGTTTAGACTCGGGGTACATGTTAGAGTGTTAGGTGCAGACGTAGGAAGTGTTTCCCCATAGGAAACAATGGGGCTGCGTTAGGAGCTGAACGCTGCTTTTTTGCAGGTGTTAGGTTTTTTTTCAGCTCAAACAGCCCCATTGTTTCCTATGGGAGAATCGTGCACAAGCACGTTTTTGAGGCCGGCCGCGTCCGTAAGCAACTCTGGTATCGAGAGTTGCATTTGCGGTAAAAATGCTCTACGCTCCTTTTTTGGAGCCTAACGCAGCATTTGTTTTGAACTCTCGATACCAGAGTTAATTTTATGGTGCGGCCAGAAAAAAGCCTGCGGAGCGTTAACAGCCCTTTTAACCGCCGAACTCCAAATCTAGGCCCCTAGTGTTTTTAAATGATATATAATGTATATTATGAACATTTAACATCATGTCAATTTATTTATCTATGTATTCACTTAATCCCTTAACTGGTTTTCCCAGTGATTGATTTACACTTTAATATAAAGTACTTTTTGTACAGGGCACTTTAAATTGTATGAGCAGGCATTGAAATAACCTATTGGCACACCTTGTTGAATTTTTAATTCATTACATTTTAACCAATGAGATGTAACCTACTCCCTTAAATAGGTTGTAAGGTGTTTCCTTAAACAGCTATGATTACGACCTGAGGGTCGAAACATGTCAGCCCGTTTTGCACAAGTGACTGTGTCTCACTCACTGTTCCCATGGATGTTGTGGACTTTTAACTAATTTGTATTAAAGTTTGGACTTTTTAACTAATTTCGTCTGCTGCATTCTGCCTTTGTTACCTATATATATATATACACACACACACACATACAAACAAACACACACACATGTTTATTTATAAGCAGCATTTAATTATTAAATGTACTTTTCACATCCTACTCTTAGAAAAAATATATACATATTCCAAAATGTCAATACTGTAACAAGATTCTTTTACTGATGTTTTAAATAATGTTCTTTCTTTTATTATGATTACATTGTATCCCTTACTAATGTCTCATCCTCAAATTAGATCTGCATAATTTACTAAGAAACATACTTACATACTCATTTTATGGAAAGGTAACATTTATACGGTAATACAAAGTATCCAATGTTGTAAACATTGTGGGCCAGATTACGAGTGGATTGCAAACATTTATAATATATACCTATATATAATCATCTATATATAGGTATAGATATGTATTGTACCAAAATACCATCAGATATATGTAGAAATATGTATTTATGAATACATAGAACATTTTCTGTTATTTAAAGAACATTGGAATGTGAAATATTCATATTTTCATGTTGGGGTTAGCAGAAATTAGAATATGCAATTGGTTTTGCGTGAGAGTGGGGTTTTTTCCCACTTTTTTCACTCCATTGACTTCTACGGGGGGAATGCATGAACACGCTTGCAATATTCTAACTTCGACTTTTTGCGCTTGTCAGGTTAGCGCGAAAGCAAAGTTTACTTTCAACTCGTAATCATTTTTACCATTTCTAGTTAAATAAGAAAAAAAATACACACACACATATAAACACACACCTACAGATGCACATATAAACACATACATATACACACAGACATATGCATACACAAACACACATATACAAACCTACAGATGCACATATATACACATACATATACACACAAACACACATTCACACACATATAAACACACACCTACAGACGCACATATATACACATACATATGCACACAGACATATACACACACAAACACACACCTACAGACACACATATATACACATACATATACACACAGACATATACACACACCTACAGTCGCACATATATACACATACAGATACACACAGACATATACACACACAAATACATATATTAACACACACCTACAGAAACACATATATACACATACATATGCACACAGACATATACACACACAAACACACACATACACACACACACATAAGCACACACCTACAGACGCACATATATACACATACATATACACACAGACATATACACACACAAATACATATATACACACACACACACATAAACACACACCTACAGACGCACATATATACACATACATATACACACAGACATATACATACACAAACACACATATACACACACACATAAACACACAGACGCACATATATACACATACATATACACACAGACATATACATACACAAACACACATATACACACACACATAAACACACACCTACAGACGCACATATATACACATACATATACACACAGACATATACATACACAAACACACATATACACACACACATAAACACACACCTACAGACGCACATATATACACATACATATACACACAGACATATACATACACAAACACACATATACATACACACACACCTACAGATGCACATATATACACATACATATACACACAGACATATACACACACAAACACACATATACACACACAAACACATATACACACACACATAAACACACACCTACAGACGCACATATATACACATACATATACACACAGACATATACATACACAAACACACATATACACACACACACATAAACACACACCTACAGACGCACATATATACACATACATATACACACAGACATATACATACACAAACACACATATACACACACACATAAACACACACCTACAGACGCACATATATACACATACATATACACACAGACATATACATACACAAACACATAAACACACACCTACAGATGCACATATATACACATACATATACACACAGACATATACACACACAAACACACATATACACACACACATATAAACACACACCTACAGACACACATATATACACAGACATATACACACACAAACACACATATACACACACACACATATAAACACACACCTACAGACACACATATATACACAGACATATACACACAGACATATACACACACCTACAGACACACATATATACACATACATATACACACAGACATATACACACACAAACACACATATACACACACACATATAAACACACACCTACAGACACACATATATACACAGACATATACACACACAAACACACATATACACACACACACAAACACACACCTACAGACACACATATATACACAGACATATACACACACAAACACACACCTACAGACACACATATATACACATACATATACACACAGACATATACACACACCTACAGACACACATATATACACATACATATACACACAGACATATACACACACAAACACACATATACACACACACATATAAGCACACACCTACAGACACACATATATACACAGACATATACACACACAAACACACATATACACACACACAAACACACACCTACAGACACACATATATACACAGATATATACACACACAAACACACACCTACAGACACACATATATACACATACATATACACACACAAACACACATATATACACATACACACTTTATTACAGCCACACATCCTCTGCAAATGCCAAACTGGTCTTTTGCTGCACTGTGGCTTTTCATTATTGTATGTTTGCATGAAAGGTCATTGGTATTAGCAAGTAACCCAGAACAGATTTACTGCAACCAAGTCGAGGGACAGCCAAGAGACATGTAGCTAGACTTCAAGGCACTACCCTTTCTCCTTATTAACCTTGGTACAGAAGCCATTCATGCATTTCATAAAGTTAAATAGTTACAGCAGCTCTGGAATGTTTTGTGAGTAAGTATGGAGTATAATATGCTTCACCTGTATTTATTCATCTCCACTAACTGGTAATACGATGCATTATAAGATAGACTGGTTATCCATTTATTTCTTTTCTTTTTTATCACATGCTACTTATGTTCACATTCACCTAGATTACAAGTTGTGCGTTCGTGTTTTAACGCTGAAAAAATGGTCATTTCAGCGTTAAAAGAGCACCGCAGCCATTACAAGTCTTGTCGGTATAGCTGTACCGCAAGCCTTTTAGCCTGTAACGCAACGTCAGTCCCACACTCGTAAAAATGACATTTTTTCATCAAAATAGCTAAATGCCCATTTAAGGGCAATGCCCATACAAATGCCCTTTTCACTGGCAATGGGTAGCTTAGGTTTTTTAAATAGTTTTTTTTATTTTGTGGGTTGGGGGGGGGGGTTTGTAATGTTAGTGGGTGTTTGTAAAAACAAATTCAGGTAAAAGAGCTGTTTAACTTAGGGCAATGCCCTACAAAAGGCCCTTTTAAGGGCTATTGGTAGTTTATTCTAGATTAGGTTTTTTATTTGGGGGTATTTTTTTTTTAAATGGGTATTAGAATAGGAATTTTTTTATTATTTTTGATAATTTGTTATTTTGTGTAATGTATTTTTTTTCGTTTTGGGGTGGGTTTTTTATTTTTAGATTAGGGCTTGGGCAGTTCATAAAAGAGCTGAATGCCCTTTTAAGGGCAGGAAAAAGAGCTAAATGCCCTTTTAATGGTAATGCCTATACAAATTGCCCTTTTCAGGGAAATGGGTAGATTACGGTTTACTTTATTTTTATTTTGTGGGTTTGGGGGGTGGGGGGGTTTGTATAAAGTTAGGGTGTGTTTGTTTTGTTCTGTAGCAAAAGAGCTGTTAAGTTTAGGGCAATGCCCTACAAAAGGCCCTTTTAAGGGCCCTTGGTAGTTTGGGGGTGGGGTTTTGTATACTGTTAGGGATTGTTTGTTTTCTTTTGTAGCAAAAGAGCTGTTAAGTTTAGGGCAATGCCCTACAAAAGGGATAGTAAAACCCCAAAATTGTCTTTTATGATTCAGATAGAACATACAATTTTAAAACAACTTTCCAATTTAATTCTATTATCGAATTTTCTTCATTCTCTTGCTAGCCATTGCTGAAGGGACAGCATTGCACTACTGACAGGAAGCTGAAAATATCTATTTAGCCAATCACAAGAGACAAATGTGTGCAGGCACCAATTAGCAGCAGCTCCCACTGGTGTATGATATGTGCATATTTATTTTTTAACAAGGGATACTAAGAGAACGAAGCACATTTGAAAATAGAAATGAATTTAAAAGTATCTTAAAATGACCTGCTCTATCTGAATCATGCAAGTTTAATTTTTACTTTCCTATCCCTTTAAGGGCCCCCAAAAGGCCCTTTTAACCGGCCCTTGGTATTTTATTCTAGATTAGGCTTTTTTTATTTTGGGGGTGTTTTTTTTTTAAAGGGTATTAGAATAGGAATACTTTTTATTTTTTGGGGTAATTTCGTTTGTTATTTTTTTGTAATGGTAGTTTTTTTTTTTAATTTTTTGTAATGTTAGTATTTTTTAATTTTTTGTAATTTTAGGTTTTAGTGTAAGACAGGTTAGGATTTATTTTACAGGTAAGTTTGTATTTATTTTAACTAGGTAGTTAGTAAATATTTAATAAACTATTTACTAACTAGTCTACCTAGTTAAAATAAATACAAACTTACCTGTGAAATAAAAATAAAACCTAAGCTAGCTACAATATAACTATTAGTTAAATTAAAGCTAGCTTAGGTTTAATTTCACAGGGTAAGTATGTATTTAGTTTAAAATAGGTATTATTTAGTTAATAATTGTAACTTTAGTTTAGCTCTATTTTAATTATGTTAAAGTTAGGGGGGTGTTAGGTTTAGGTTAAGGGTTACGGTTACGTTAGGGTTAGGTTTAGGGGTTAATATCGTTTTAATTTAGGTTGCTGCGATGTGGGGGGCTGGCGCTTTAGTGGTTAATAGGTTTATTTAGTGGTAGTGATGTGGGAGGCCAGAGGTTTTAGGGCTTTATACCTTTTTTTAGTGGCGGCGATGTTGGGGTGCGGCGGAATAGGGGGTTAATAACTTTAATATAGTGTTGGCGATGTTGGTGTGCTGCGGAATAGGGGTTAATAACTTTAATATAGTGGCAGCGATATCGGGAGCGGCAGATTAGGGGTTAATACTTTATTTAGGTAGCGTCGATATGGGGGCAGCAGATTAGGGGTGTTTAGACTCTCGGTTTATGTTAGGGTGTTAGGTTTAAACGTTATTTTTTTTTCCCTATAGACATCAATGGGACTGCATTACGGAGCTTTTCTTTCTGCGATCGCAGGTGTTAGATTTTTTTCTGCCCCGCTCTCCCCTTTGATGTCTATGGGGGAAGTGTGCACGTCAAAAGAGCGCTTTGTTTTTGGTGCGGTATGGAGCTTAAAAGCACCATATCGCACGCACAAGCCGGCTGTTTGAAAACTTGTAATGGCTGCGCTATAGGGGGTTAAATAACGCAACTTTTGTTGCATTCATTAAATTCCCTATAGCGCGCGTAACTCATAATCTAGCTGATTATTTGTTGTTAATATATATATATTTTTTTTCCAGAATTTTGTCCTTCTAATTTTGTTTTACAGTTTTGCTGTAAAATGTTATTTATTTCTGGGAACCAAAGTAAGGAGATCTCATTCACCCTTGCAGACTGAGTAGCTGTAGATAATGATATTGTGAAACTTTTGTTTCAGTATTGGTGATTCAGTGCTAATTTGAAATTTACAATTCCATGAAGTAATGGAAATTCTAGATTGTAACCATAATTTATCAAAGGATACATTGCATTGCATTGTATATATATCAGTGGAGGGTATAATAATCAGAATAGATTTAGTGGGTTTTTTTGTAACTTTTTTTGTGTGGTAATTTATTACTTTTAATAATGTTTAATTGTATATTTAAATAATTTGAGTAGGGTTAGGTTTCTTTAATATGCAATTTAGTTTATTTACTTGGTAGTTTAATTTAATTGTAGGATAATAGTTAGGGTAGGTTAATTAATAGTTTAAAATAGTTTATTTTAATTCTACAGGTAAGTTTAAATTTATATGAAGATAGGGATGTTGTAATTTTAATTTAAAGGTAGCGGGTTTGTTAGGTTTAGGGGTTAATAGCTTAATTTAGTTTATGGCGATGTGGAGGGCTGATGGTTTAGGGGGTTAATAGGTTTAGTTAGTGGTAGTGATGTGGGAGGCCAGAGGTTTAGGAGTTAATATGTTTTATTTAGTGGCGCCGCACTTCTATAGTGGTGAATTTCAATCTCCCCAATATAGTCCGACCGGGGAGATTGACAGATTTTGCCCACATTTGATTGGCTGTGTGCGGGCATGGGGCGGGAATGCACGTGAGCGCAAAATAGCGCTCCTGTGCAATGCTGAATTCCGCCAGGGGAATTCAGCCCACCAGAGGCGAGCTACGGTGGACAGGGGTGCATATGTGTGCCCCTGTCCGCCTCAGGTTGATAAATTGCCCCCTTTATATCGCTCTAGGTGTTCTCCTGTCTACTTCTCTCTATCCTGTGAAATTCTGTATTACACAGAGCGTCATTACTTTCTAAGGAAGGTATATCTTATAGAATTCAGTGAGTTACAAAGTAAAAAATGTAAATGCAAAAGGACTCTCATGTCATGCAGTGTTATATTGCACTGGGCTCGTTTCTTCTTCACATACAGAAATGAAGAGAACGCAGTGCTGGAGGATCATTTTATACCATCTCGTCTGAGCTGAGAGGTTTATATCATCAGGCCCTAAGAGTGTTTTTAAGACATAATTATTCTCATACGGGGTCCATAGGCTACTCATGTGTGAAATTTCAGTCAAATGAACTTTAATCTTTGAGACTAATGACTATGGCTGGATTTAGACTCTTGCATCCAGGCAGCACAATGTCTTGAGTTAACCCTACAACTGCTGCACCCTTTCCCATTATAGCAACTACTAGACCTTAAATTCAGGTTTTGCTGTAGATTTGGCTGACCATTTTCAATGTTGATAGATAGGAAAAAGTACTTACACAACACTTAATAATATTCAATACTTCCAGTCACTGGGACTAACCACAGAACTATCAATTTTCAATGAAATTTCTCCTCCTTTTTCAAAAAGTCTGTCCGGGTCTGGAGGAAGCGTATTGAGGATGGTGGAGCGTCCTTTTACTACCGACATTCCGTTCTCGTCTCCCACACGATCTTCAATCACATGTGTTTATCACCAGACTGTCTGATAGATCTACATCTATACCGTAACAGCCAGAATGTGATTGTATACTGAGAGACACACCGGGTGAGACGCTCCAATATCATATATATTGTGACATGTTTTGATTCTTTTATACTTTTAGTAAGTGTGATTTTACTTGCGCTTTTACCTATTTACAATAAATATTGCTTCTGTGCTCCTGTTTCTTGTGCTTGCTTTCAGTTTTTCCTTCAAGAGACATCTGTATGGAACATTCCCCTATCACAGTGTACAACTTTCTATTTATTTTGGACTTCTACCTTACCCGCAGAGGGGCTACACATAGATTATACCACCGGTGACCCCCTGGTGGAATGAAGGGGGGTCCTTTATATCAAGTACTGTACTTTTTCACTTTTCTTTGAATCTTTTGCACCTACATCCAAAATGTATTATATAATTGAGGAGTGTTTATGATTATTGGTATTTGCTATCTGATAATTGTGTATTACCTATGATTTTTATTTGGCCGAGGAGGTCATTTAACAATTCACCTATACAAGCACTGGTATTGTGTTGCTTGTTTTAAAATGATTATTTCTTATGTTACTGGCAGCTACGGGATAAAATAACTGCTCAGTTGTGAAAAATATACATGTGGGATCAAGAGTAGAATCTAAGGTGTAGAGCTTTTGGGGGAGCATTGTGTGACCCCACAAACAATCGCTCACAGTCACAGACAGATTGTTGTGGAAAATAGCTGGCAACCCTAAACATGATACAGATTGAAGTGAATTTTCAAAAATCTACTGCTCATTTTGTTATTGTTTTGTATCTTTATAATACACTTGTTGATTATGCAATTCGAGTGTACTTAATGGTCCTTCTTACCTTGGCTGGAATCTGTCTGTCTTAATGGCCTTACCACTGCCTGGTCTGAATACCGGTTATTCTATTGGTTAAAGGGACAGTCAACCATAGAATTGTTATTGTTTTAAAAGATAGATAATCCCTTTATTACTCATTCCCCAGTTTTGCACAACCAACACAGTTATATTAATGTACTTTTTACCTTTGTGGTTACCTTGTATCTAGGAACCTTCTTCCAGCCCCCTGATCACATGACTGTGACTGTTTATTATCTATTGTCTTAAATGTAGCATTGTTTTGTGCTAGATCTTAAATAACCCCCTGTGCCTGAACACAGTGTTATCTATATGGCCCACGTGTACTTTCTGTCTCTTTGTGTTGAAAAGAGATTTAAAAAGCATGTGATAAGAGGCAGCCCTCAAAGGCTTAGAAATTAGCATATGAGCCTACCTATGTTTAGTTTAAACTAAGAATACCAAGAGAAAAAAGCTAATTTGATGATAAAAGTAAAATGGAAAGTCAATTAAAATTAAAAGTCCTATCTGAATAATGAAAGTTTAATTTATACTTGACTGTCCCTTTAACCATTATTAATTGTTTTATCTAATCACCTAATCTGTACAGTTTAGGGTTACAGGTAATCCAGTTAACATTTGGGAGGATGATTGTGTTAACAATGTTAGAAGGGTTGCATACATTGTAAGATAAGCTTGTATTTAATATACATTTCCTAGCTAGATACTAGCCCCCTACTGTTTATAAAGCTGAACTCCAAAACAGCATACATTGAGATGGATCACATTTTTTTACAATAATGTATACAGGGAAAAAGTCCAAAACAGTAAAAAAAAAAAAAAAAAAAAATACATTTAGGATTACAAAATAACATATATGTTAAAACAGAGACACCTATCTAGTCCTTTGGAATTCCTGTGCATCACATGTTTTCCTGTGGGAATTTAAATTTGAATCCGACTCCACTCATATAGATTTGTGGCACAAAAACAAATAAAAAAACAAAGAACGCCTATACCTTTGATGGGGAAAAGGCAACACCAGTATTCTTTTGATATATATACTGTATATTTATTGAGGAAAGATAGCATACAATAATCATGAGCAAACATCATCTGTCAACAACAATTATTTGACCATTTCTGGTTGATACAATCAAGTGCTAATTACATTCCCATCTTTATGATTTTAATTTTTTTCAATAAACAATAAACAGTAAACAATAAACAGTAACCTAGTTCACTTTTGAGGCTAAGTAATCAATACCTATGAGTCCAGGTGTTGTATCGTTTACCTCTACGTGGTGTAATGCGAGCAACACCAGTATTCTAATCAATAAGAAAACATTTTGAGCAAATTTTAATCATGAATTTTGGCCTTTTCAAATTCTACACTTTTGATTAAAAACATATTTTGACAGTTTCAAGTGGGATTTCTTGGTGGTTTTCAGTAATACATTTCTTGAACATGCTCAGTTCATGTGCTGTTAAACAATATCAATTTGATTTAATAAAAAAAGCTAAACACATTACACGTCACACTTTTAAGCTATGGTTAAAATGTGCTTAAATTAAAGGGAAATTCTAATGCAAGATTACATAGCAGTTCTTACCCATTAGAGTCTAATGAAGTATTAGAGCCATTATGAAGACAAGGAGTAAAAAAATAATTTGCTGCATAAGTGAAAGTTTTCAGCAAGGCATGAAATGTGTTTCTGCTTCCTCTAGGGGGCGCTCTCCTCTTCCTATAAATTGATTATTATTTGTATAACATCTGACTTTCTAATGCTTTTTCTCCATTGCATAGAGTTGTAGAACCTTTTTACAGATTAGTAATGAATGAATATAGCATTAACAATTCTTTTCACTGCCAATAAATGCTACAGAGAAAATTATGATGACTTCAAACTGACTGCCCTACTTTTTCTCATTGGGGCCACATTTACTACCATGAAGTGCTGGTTTCATAATTATTGACAGAATCCAACATTCTATTTGTATGTATTACATAAGATGTGACTAACATGAAATATTCTCTCTTTACATTTATTTAATAACTCATATTTCCCTTTTCCTTTGCCTTCCAATAAATCATCAAACAGTAAATAGTGCAGCAGATAAGGCAATTAGGATTCTTAGCCTAATTTAAAAAAAAAAAATGGATATCGATCACTAGGTCAACCTCATCTTGAATAAGTGGTACAGTTCTGGGACCATATATCCAGAAGGATATCAGTATACTAAAATGTTCGGAGGAAGGATACTGAAATAGTGTATGATCTAAAAAAAAACTTACAAGAAATGAAGAAATCTCCTTAATATCTATAGTTTAGAGTAGATATGCGCATTCAGAGGTTTCGGATACCTCAGAATGTTGACAAAGGCGGTTTCTTGTGACGTACGGCTATTTTTGGAGCACAGTTTATTTCTATGAAACTGTAACACACTAAGATCTGGGCAAATCAAGCTCCAAGAATAGCCAAACAGCAGGAGAAATGGCCTTCTTCCTCATTCAGAGGTATCCAAAACCTTCAAATATGCATATCTAGTTTAGAGTAGAGAAACATATCTAGTTTTACAGAAATTCTGAATGGAATACCTAAATATTCCAATATTTTCTGGAATAAATTTTCTGGAATAAACTTCCAATAGAGGTAGTAGGGAGAGACTATAAATTTGACAATGTCTGGGTTATGCATAAGCCTATCCCAAGAACTTATTAAGCTTATTGGTTTTTATCTGTATTTAAATCAGTTAATTGCCTTTCAAACATGTAAGCAGAAAATTTGAGTGCTGAATGAAGCAGTTTGACAAAGTAGTAAATATTTTCTCTATGTGCCCATATGCCTATTTAAGTGCACATTCCAGACAAGGGTGGTGCACATAACCAACCTACTCTTGTCTACCCTGCTACACTTTCTGTAGTAAAAAAGATCACTAGGTAAGTGGTGAGAGTATGGGATATTTTCAGAGAAGGGAGAGCCTTGAAATGTTATATTACTCTTTGCACTTGCAGGAAGATAAGCTGTATTCATTTTAATGTTCCTAAAGCAAGTATCTGACTTTCAACTTGTTTATCTTCCTTGTATAAGTAAATAATAATGATAAATAAAGTTGGGGACATTACTTGTGTCAGATGCCTGCTAGGAAAGAGAGAATAAAAAAAGCTTGTCTCCTTTAAATGCAAGCTTACAAATGATTTCCTAGATAAAGACACATTTTTAGAGAACTATGTGCTAACTCAGGGGTTTGATTTGTTCACTGACCATGATGTGGTGCATACTGCTTTTCCACCATATTAACAGGGACAGAAAACACCCACCATTTGCTTTATTTGAGGTGCCACTTTGAGCTTGAGTCTGCAGACAACAAGGCTAACCACAATCATAAAAATAGTATACAATGAATTGTTTTGTAGTTGTTATCAGTTAAATCCAATTAGGGACAGATATGTTGCAGGGTTAACATTAAGAACTCAGCAGGGTGCATTTCAAGTTCTAAAAATTAGAAAATCCTCAATAATCAGAGCTAAGTTGCATTTAAGAGAGAGAATTAAATAATAAACGTATATTACAAAGTTGTTTCATTACTTATAACTAAATATTTTTATATAAAAATCTCAATCACCTAGATTACAAGTTTTGCGTTCGTGTTTTAATGCTGAAAAAATAGCCATTTCAGTGTTAAAACAGCACCGCAGCCATTACAAGTCTTGTCGGTATAGCTATACCGCAAGCCTTTTAACCTGTACCGCAACGTCAGTCCCGCACACGTAAAAATGACGTTTTATCATGGGACTTCCATAGCGCTGCCATTACAAGTTTTGCAGTCAGGCTGAAAAGCTTGCGTTGCATCCTATACCGACAAGATCCGTTCCGCAATCTAAAAGCAGTAGTTATGAGTTTTACGCTACAAAACTGTGACATAAAACTCATAACTAAAGTGTTACAAAGTACACTAACACCCATAAACTACCTATTAACCCATAAACCGAGGCCCTCCCGCATCGCAAATACTATATTAAACTTATTAACCACTAATCTGCCGCTTCCGACATCGCCGCCACTAAAAAGAATTATTAACCCCTATTCCGCCGCTCCCCGACATAGTCACCACTATAAAAATTATTAACCCCTAAACCGCCGCCCTCCCGCATCGCAAACACTCTTTAAATATTATTAACCCCTAATCTGCCGTCCGCCCACATCTCCCCCATTGTACTAAAGTTATTAAGCCCTACACCCCTGCCACTATAATAAAACTATTAACCCCTAAACCGCAAGCCCCCCACAACGATATATACTAAACTAAACTATTAACCCCTAAACTGCAAGCCCCCCACATCGCAATAAACTAATTTAAACTAGTAACCTCTAAACCTAACGCCCCCTAACTTTATATTAAAATTACAATTTCCTTATCTTAAATTAAATTAAAACTTACCTGTCAAATTAAAAGAACTAAGTTTAAAATGTGCTTAAATTAATGGGAATTTCTAATGCAAAATTACATAGCAGTTCTTACCTATTCATCATCCAATAGGATGAGAGCTGCTTAAATAGGATTTTAGCAGCTCTAATTCCTATTGGCTGATTCAAAATTTTCAGCCAATAGGAATGCAAGGGACGCCATTTTGAAACGGCTCCCTGCATTGAAGATTCAGTGTACTGCGGCGACCATATGAAAAGGATGCTCCGCCCGGATGTCTTCAGGATGGACTCGCTCCGCGCCGCCGGGATCAAGATAGAAGATGCCGTCTGGATGAAAATAGAAGAGGCCGTCTGGATGAAGATTTCTCGCTGCCTGGATGAGGACTTTGCCGCCTGGATGAAGATAGAAGAGGCCGCCTGGTTGAAGATTTCTCGCCGCCTGGACGAGGACTTCGCCACTTGGATGAAGATAGAAGAGGCCTCCTGGATGAAGACTTCTCGCTGCCTGGATGAAGATCATTCAAGTGGAACTTCAAAAACTGTAAGTGGATCGTCGGGGTTAGTGTTTTTTTAAGGGTTTTTTGTTTTTTTTAGATTAGGGTTTGGGCAGCAAAAATGCTAAATGCCCTTTTAAGGGCAATGCCCATACAAATGCCCTTTTCAGGGCAATGGGTAAATTAGGTTTTTTAGATAGTTTTTTTTTATTTTGTGGATTGGGGGGGGGGTTTGTAATGTTAGTGGGTCTTTGTAATTTTGTTTTCAGGTAAAAGAGCTGTGCCCTACAAATGCCCTATTTGTAGTTTATTCTAGATTAGGGTTTTTATTTTGGGGTGTTTTTTTAAAATGGGTATTAGAATACGAATAATTTTTATTATTTTTGATAATTTGTTTGTTATTTTGTGTAATGTATTTTTTTTGTTTTGGGGTGGGTTTTTATTTTTAGATTAGGGCTTGGGCAGCAAAAGAGCTAAATGTCCTTTTAAGGGCAATGCCCATACAAATTCCCTTTTCAGGGCAATGGGTATATTAGGTTTTACTTTATTTTATAATTTTTTTTCCAAAAAAAAGCTTTATTGGCGAAATGTGATAAATACAAAACACTGATGTAAGTACAATATGTTATTCAAATTTTACATAAGTCTATACACTTGTACAATATCACACTTGAGGCATTTCGCATTTAATAACAAATGGTTCAGATCAAACAGCATAAAAAACTTCATCAGATACTACAGAAATGTATACTGACTATATTGCATAGACATTAGACTTCAGCTGTTTAGTGATAATCGTTATTGATTTCAGTGAAAATATAGGAAGGTAGTCTAATCACCCAGGTACGGATCGCAGGATGAAGAAAGCAGTGTATTGATCAACCCACGACACATAGTCATGGGCAGAACTGTGTTCCGCACAGGGGTAAGTATGAGGGCAGAAAGTTAGAGCGGGGTAGGTAGTGGTGGTAGGCTCAATGTAAGTGGGAAGAATGGAGAGAAAAGAAGAAAAAAAAAGAGAAGAGAGGAAAAAAAAAAAAAAAGGGGGAGGGGGCATGTTGCTACGATGGTTTACTGTGTCTATTATGATTATTTTCCTAATTAATCAGAGTCCTCTACCCTCCCAGGTCAGCAACATCATTTCGTGTGTGCATAGTTTCCCATTTTTGAGATAATGATACCTTTCAAGTCTCAGCAGGTCGGTGACTTTGTTTTTCCATTCCTGAATACTAGGGATGGTCTGCTTTTTCCAGTAAATGGGGATTAGGCTCTTTGCTCCATTGAGCATTAGTAAAAAAAAGCAGGTATTTGTCTTCTCTAGTAATCTTTGGTAATTGGTGATATAGCAGGTAACTGGTGTTGGGGGGGACAATGATTTCAAGGACCCTGCTCATTTCAGCCATTATGTCATTCCAGTATGGTGTCAGCAAGGGACAGGACCACCAGATATGTAAAAGTGTGCCATTGTCCCCACATCCTCTCCAGCATCCCCCATTTGCATGTGGGTATATGTGCTTCAATCTTTGGGGGGGTCAAGTACCACCTACTCAGCAGTTTATACTGCGTTTCCTGGACCCTGGCAGACACTGACGCTCGCCTTGTTTTGTCAAAGATTTTATTCCATTCTTTGTGCCCTATCTCTAAACCCAGCTCATTTTGCCATGTCTGGGTATATCCTGGTAAGTAGATGTCTCCACCCTGTTGTATTAGCCTATAAAGTTGTGAGATCAGGTGGGTAGGGTGTGAGGTCGCTGTACATTGGTTTTCAAAATGTGTTCTGCGTCTTGTCAAGTCTAGTCTCGCTTCGTGAGTGTCAAGGTAGTGTTTAACCTGGGCCACAGCAAACCATGAGTTAAAGACTTCACTGTCCCATTCAGTTAGTTCCGTCTGGGATTTCAATTTACCCTGATGGAGTATGTTATATATTGCTGAATCCCTAAGACCATAGGTCTTGTCCGGGAGATTAGCTCTTAGTAGGAACTCCATATCGGGATTTTCTCTAAGCGGAATAACCGGCGAGAACGGGGTAGAGATGTGAGGGGCTTTTTTAACCAATTTATCCCAACTCGAGAGAACCTCTGCTATCATGGGGTAGAGCCGAATCATGGAGGGTCTTCTATCGCATGTGATCCACGCAAGGGCTCCAATGTTCCCTCTGCCTAATATCGTATTATCTATGTGAACCCAAGCCTTTTAAGCTGAGTTGTGACACCACTCCACCAATCTTTGGAGGGATATTGCGGCCTGGTACACCTGTAGGTCTGGTATGCCCAGTCCGCCCCCACTCCGCGGCAGGAAAGTAGTTTTCCTATTGATTCTCGGTTTCAGATCTCTCCATATGTAAGACTCCATGGCCGACTGTATCTGGTGGATAAGATGAGAAGCTGTGGACGATGGGATGGTCTGTAGGATATAAAGCACACGTGGCATGACATTCATTTTGACCACTCCAATGCGGCCCAACCAGGAGATGGTTTTATTTTTTTCAGCTTGATAGGTCTTTAAGGATCTCATCTCTAATGATTTTGTAATTCATGTCCACAATCTCCTTTATACTTGGTGTCAGATAGATGCCAAGATATTTCATTTTGCCACGTGCTATCTGTAGTGGGCAATCGCCCTCTAGAGACCCGAACTCAGTACGGGGGATTGTGACATTCATGATTTCAGATTTTGTGTGGTTCAAAGGGAAGTTTGATACCTCTCTGAAGTGTGTGAATTCGTCTAGGGCTGCTACTAGAGACTCTCCTACATCCGATATCATTAATAAGACATTGTCGGCATACATGGCGATCTTATGTACAGTCCCCTATAGAAATTCCCTTCACTTCTGGATTTGTTCGGATTTTGCTCGCCAGGATCTCAATTGTCAATGCGAATAGGAGCGGGGAAAGGGGACAGCCCTGTCTTGTCCCATTGCGAATTAAAAAGGTATTGGAGAGTGTACCGTTTACCCTGACCCTCGCGTTTGGTGATGAATATAGGGACATGATCCCATTTATAAATTTAGGGCCAAAGCCAAATTTCTCCAATGTGTGTTGCATGAACGCCCAGCTGACCCGGTCAAACGCTTTCTCAGCGTCCGTGGAGACCAGGGCCAGCGGGGTTGCAGTGTTTTGGGCATATGTTATTATCTGAAGGACCTTGAGGGTGTTATCTCTGGCTTCACGCCTCAGAATAAATCCCACTTGGTCAGTTGAGATCAGTTGTGGCAGGTATCTATTGAGGCGATTAGCTATGATCTTTGCTAGGATCTTGATATCCGAATTCAGCAACGATATGGGGTGATAGTTCTCTGGCCTATTGTCTGGTTTGCCTGGTTTGGGGATCACTGCAATATGGGCTTCTAGCATCGAGCTAGGTAGGACCGGCGAGTCCGACAGTCGGTTAAAGAGGATCAGCATTTCAGGTGCCAGAGCTTCCCTGTAAACTTTATAGTACTTGGCCCCAAATCCGTCCGGACCTGGGCTTTTCCCAGATGTTAAATCTTTAATGGCTTGTTTGATTTCGAGCAGTGTGAATGGAGATTCCAGATCCTCCGAATCCTGTACCGACAGTTTGGGGACATCTGCCCTCCCGAGATACTCGAGTATTTTTTGCGTTTCGCGTGCTTGAGGGGCAGGATCCTCTCTTATGTCTACTGGTTTCTGTATGTTATATAGTGTCGCGTAATAAGATCTGAAGATCTCAGCGATAGATTTGCCATCTTCTTTTATTTCCCCGTCCGGGTGGATCATACTGTGCACATAATGCTTCCTCTTTTTCCGCGCTATGGCTCTGTCCAGTAATCGTCCAGCTTTGTCTCCCTGCTCAAAAAATTGTTGTCTTAAAATTAAGGCCGCCCTTTGATTGTCCACTTGAAGGAATTTCAAGAGGTCAGTTCTCGCTTGCGTCAAAATCCTAGTCAGTGTATCATCCGTTGGCGCAGACTTATGCGCACTTTCCGCTTTTTCCACCTCTAGGAGGAGACTGCGGTACCTCTCGCTTTTCTTCCTGACTAATCTGGCTTTCTGCTTAAGAAAGAGGCCTCTAATCCTACATTTATGAGCCTCCCAGATTATTGCGGGTTGGGAACCCGAGTCTCTGTGTATTTGAAAGAATTCTGTTAGTGCTCCCTCCACTTCCCGCTTGAAAACCGGATCATCCAACATGAGATCATCCAACTTCCAGATATAAGGCGTAACCGGTGTATTAGACCAAGCTACCGTGCAGGTGACCGGAGCATGGTCGGACCAAGTGATAGGATGTATGTTACTGTCTGTGGTGATTGTAAGTCCTGTCGCATCTGTAAACCAGTAGTCTATTCTGGAGTATTTTCTATGGTGGTGGGAATAGAATGTGAAGTTCTTAGAGGAGGGATGTTGTGACCGCCAGATGTCGTGCAATGCTGCGTCTCTGAGGTAGGATGACATATGTTTGAGAGCTCTATGGGGAATGCTGGAGACACCATCAGAGGTATCTAGAGTGGGATCTAGGGAAGCGTTTAGGTCTCCCCCCAGGAATAAAATGCCAGATTGTACTTCAAGCACCTTATTTAAAACCTTTTGGAAGAAGACCTGCTGAGATTGATTGGGACAATACACATTAACTAGTGTTATGGGTCTACTATAAATTGAGCCTATGAGGATCAGGTATCTATCCTCTGGGTCTCTGTGTGCTTGTGTCAGCTTGAAAGGCAAGTCTGAACTGAAAAGAATACCCACCCCATTTTTTTTCCGTGGGCCGGAGGCAAAGAAAGCCAAGGGATATTGTCGACTAAACCAACGGGGTTCATGGCCCGACGCAAAGTGTGTTTCTTGTAAGTAGATAACGTCACCCCCCTGTATGTGTAGATCTCTCAACACCATAGAACGCTTGGCTGGGCTATTTAGGCCCTTCACATTTATAGAGATCAGCTCCATAGGGCGGGGCACTTTTCCCGAGTGAGAGGTCGTCATTATAAAAAAAAAAAAAAAAGGGGGGGAGAGTAGAGATGGAAAAAGTGAGTAAGTGGGGGGAGGGGGGCAGAAGGGAGGAAGAGAGGAGGTTAGTGTAGGGGTGGAGTAAGGTGAGGAAGGGGAAAGGGAAGAAAACGAGTTATGTCACCCTAAGGTGAATTTGAGGATGATCCAACCTGTGTGTCACACTCCCAAAGGTGAGGGTAAACTGTATCTTATGAAACACAAATATAGATCAATCTAGTAAGTAACAAATGTGAACAATAAACAACAAAAGTAGGGGTAGTGTTCCCTGCCGGCTTACACTACAAAACATTTTTTTAGAACAAACATTAACAGTAACAAGTGCATTTAAAAAGTGAATTTTTACGACTTTTCCTGCATCTCTTTAGCCGTAATTTATCATTAATAACCCCTATGGAGATCAAGATAAGAATAATATTATACAAATAAAAGAGAGGAAAAAGAAAATCCAATAGCCTGTACTTTTAAAGGGTTCTACTAACCACTTAATCTTTGGCGTATTTCAGTGGCCCTGTTTCTACAGGGAGTGCAGAATTATTAGGCAAGTTGTATTTTTGAGGATTAATTTTATTATTGAACAACAACCATGTTCTCAATGAACCCAAAAAAACTCATTAATATCAAAGCTGAATAGTTTTGGAAGTAGTTTTTAGTTTGTTTTTAGTTATAGCTATTTTAGGGGGTTATCTGTGTGTGCAGGTGACTATTACTGTGCATAATTATTAGGCAACTTAACAAAAAACAAATATATACCCATTTCAATTATTTATTTTTACCAGTGAAACCAATATAACATCTCAACATTCACAAATATACATTTCTGACATTCAAAAACAAAACAAAAACAAATCAGTGACCAATATAGCCACCTTTCTTTGCAAGGACACTCAAAAGCCTGCCATCCATGGATTCTGTCAGTGTTTTGATCTGTTCACCATCAACATTGCGTGCAGCAGCAACCACAGCCTCCCAGACACTGTTCAGAGAGGTGTACTGTTTTCCCTCCTTGTAAATCTCACATTTGATGATGGACCACAGGTTCTCAATGGGATTCAGATCAGGTGAACAAGGAGGCCATGTCATTAGATTTTCTTCTTTTATACCCTTTCTTGCCAGCCACGCTGTGGAGTACTTGGACGCGTGTGATGGAGCATTGTCCTGCATGAAAATCATGTTTTTCTTGAAGGATGCAGACTTCTTCCTGTACCACTGCTTGAAGAAGGTGTCTTCCAGAAACTGGCAGTAGGACTGGGAGTTGAGCTTGACTCCATCCTCAACCCGAAAAGGCCCCACAAGCTCATCTTTGATGATACCAGCCCAAACCAGTACTCCACCTCCACCTTGCTGGCGTCTGAGTCGGACTGGAGCTCTCTGCCCTTTACCAATCCAGCCACGGGCCCATCCATCTGGCCCATCAAGACTCACTCTCATTTCATCAGTCCATAAAACCTTAGAAAAATCAGTCTTGAGATATTTCTTGGCCCAGTCTTGACGTTTCAGCTTGTGTGTCTTGTTCAGTGGTGGTCGTCTTTCAGCCTTTCTTACCTTGGCCATGTCTCTGAGTATTGCACACCTTGTGCTTTTGGGCACTCCAGTGATGTTGCAGCTCTGAAATATGGCCAAACTGGTGGCAAGTGGCATCTTGGCAGCTGCACGCTTGACTTTTCTCAGTTCATGGGCAGTTATTTTGCGCCTTGGTTTTTCCACACGCTTCTTGCGACCCTGTTGACTATTTTGAATGAAACGCTTGATTGTTCGATGATCACGCTTCAGAAGCTTTGCAATTTTAAGAGTGCTGCATCCCTCTGCAAGATATCTCACTATTTTTGACTTTTCTGAGCCTGTCAAGTCCTTCTTTTGACCCATTTTGCCAAAGGAAAGAAAGTTGCCTAATAATTATGCACACCTGATATAGGGTGTTGATGTCATTAGACCACACCCCTTCTCATTACAGAGATGCACATCACCTAATATGCTTAATTGGTAGTAGGCTTTCGAGTCTATACAGCTTGGAGTAAGACAACATGCATAAAGAGGATGATGTGGTCAAAATACTCATTTGCCTAATAATTCTGCACTCCCTGTATATTGTCAAAACCCGAGGCAGACTAGGTGTTTCTCATTTACCTATCCATTCATAGGAGGCCGACTATTACAGTTGTGTTTGAATCCTACTTGCTATCTGATACAATATCGTCTATGGTTGTGAAAAACTATGACTGTGGCCTCCTCATCTAATACTAATTGGTTTTATGGGTTAGTGGACGTAATCTGTATTAGGGCGTCTACTGTTTGGTAATAGGTTATTCAGTGGGGAGGTTATGTCTGCGTCATGTTCCCTGCTGTCGGCTATCTACTGGGTACTGCATGTGTTTTCCAATATTTCTCCTCTATCAGTCTATTCTCAATGGACTATCAGTATTAGTTGGATGTCATTTTTTAAGTCAGCCTTGCTGAAGTATAGGAGTGAGGTGACTATCACTTTGCAGGGGAGTCTCAGGATTATCCTGATTCCGGTCAGTAGGGAGATCTAACCTACGCCAAGGTCTGAACTGTGTGGAGGCTGTATACCACTATCTAAGCCTGTAAGGATGCATTTAAACAGTGGTAGTACAGGAATTATATACATTTGTCTAGTGTTATTATCATAAACATTAGGTAAATCAACCATAGGGGTTGTCATTAATTAAGCTACAACACAAAAATTAACGTCACAAGGTAATAACTTATCTGAAGCGACTCCCATTGTCCAGAATGTTGAGTCCCAAAGTCAGATGAATCATAAATTTTCAATAATGATATGAGAATGTCCCTTGTGCTCAGTCCTGTATATGTTGCAAGCCACTGGGTTCCCCATCAACTGGGCCCTCTGGGACCGCAGGGGCTCTTACAGGAAGTCTTATATTAAGACCGAGTGCCTGGTTGAACGATGGGAGATCTGCTGGTGTCTTGAGGACATGTGTGGCATTATTTTTGGTGACTATAAGGCTTGTGGGGAAGCCCCATCTGTACGGGATTCTATTGGCTTTCAGAGCAGACGTGACGAACGTCAGGTCTCTCCTCTTTTGGAGGGTAGTTGGACTCAAATCTGAGTATACCTGCAGCACCACTCCTCCGAATTCTATTTGTTTCTTATTTCTGGCCAGTTTCAACACTTCTTCTTTTTCTTTGAAAGAGAGTAACTTTAAGATGATGTCCCTGGGTGGCGCCCGCCCTGGAGGTTTGGGGCGTAGCGCCCTGTGTGCTTTTTCAATCTGGATCTCAGGCCCCACCACTTCGTTTCTGAGGTATTTGACAAAATCTTGGATATATTCTTGTATGTCGGGGGGTTCTATTGTCTCAGAGACTCCCCGCAGCCTGAGGTTGTTCCTCCGACTGCGATTCTCAAGATCTTCTATTCTCTCCATTAGTGTATGTACTGTGCTCTCTTGCGCCTGCAGGAAGCTGGCTTGATGTTGGAGATCAGAGCTGAGTGTTACATGTTTTTCCTCTACCTGAGTTACTCTGCGGTCTACGGCTGAAATATCTTTTTTTTAGCTCTTGGAACATAGATTTAAAGTCCCTCATAGCCTCTTTTATATCTGCTTTTGAAGAGAGAAGTTTAAGGTCCTCTTTAGTTACACAGTTCTGATGATTAGGTACTGTTTCAGAGCTATGAATCTGTGCAGTCATATCCTTATGATGTGTCTCAGGTCTCCCTGAAGGAGTTGCTGGTTCAGTAGTTATTAAGTAACTGTCCATTATAGTGGTTTGAGAGTTTTTAGACGGCCTGGTATGTCTTTTATTAGACATCACATATGCACAATTGATCTGAGTAGTGTAAGGCTAGTGTGGGGTGGAGGGCCTGGTTACACAAGTCTTACAATCAATTATTTCTCTGTGGGGCACTTGTTTTGTGTTGTATTGAGGTCACCTCTATTCCTCATGTATTTAGTGAACACTTCAGAGAATTCCCATGGCCCAAAGCGTTAATGTTTGAGAGATGTCTGTTACCAGGGGCACCTTTCTGCACTATTACCCCAGAGCCTGTGTCAGTGTGTGTGCTACTTGTCAGGCCCGTTATTTTATCAGAGCTGTCTCCTGTCATATGGCCTATATAATTGCTTGGTCAGCTTATCAAGCGGTAATGGTGGTATTGTAAACTCCACTTCTTCAACCCCTCTTTCAGATCGCTTTGGGGAGCTTTCAAAGAAGAGATCGGTTAGGGGCAAACGTGAACACTACCTTGTTGTAGATCGGCAGCAAGCAATGTTTTCCTGCGCCGCGTGTGATCACCTCGTGGAGCCGGTGACGCACCTCCGTCCAGGCCCGATCCTCTGTATTCCCCTGGGCTGGTTTATCTTCTCTGCCCGGGATCGCTAGGCGGCTGACCAAGGTGAGGTAAGTAGGTCTCCCCAGGCACAGCGTGCTGGCAAACTCACCTAGCGCAGGCGTTGGGCCACAAGCTATCCATGTCGGAGCACACCGGTTCCCCTCAGTTCAGATCGATACTGGAACCGTCGCAGCCCCACTTGTCCTGGATGCCACGATGATCCGCTCTGTCAGCACGTGATCTATCACCCAACCGGTGTGGCCAGCTGATAGACAGGGGTGTTTGCATGCGGTGGGTGGTTCCGGGCGATGGCAGGCCTAGTCACGGCGGCACCACTCTTCGGCTCCGTAGGTATTATGTGAAGCCAAAATGTTTTCAAAGCATCTCAGGCCACTAAGCGTCGCTTCAAACTTTTAAAAAATGCATTTAACAGTGTAGCATTATATTATGGGTGCACTTGTTTTAGTGTAAGCACGGCAGGGGCCTCAGAGCTTTTTTAGAAAGCAGCCATCTCCATCTATGGCTAGGCTCCGCCCCCCGGTTTTACTTTATTTTTTATTTTGTGGGTTTGGGGGGTGGGGGTTTGTATACTGTTAGGGGTTGTTTGTTTTGTTTTGTAGCAAAAGAGCTGTTAACTTTAGAGCAATGCCTTACAAAAGGCCCTTTTAAGGGCCCTTGGTAGTTTATTATAGATTAGGGTTTGTTTTCTTTTGGGGTGTTTTTTTCTTTAAAGGGTATTAGAATAGGAATAATTGTTATTGTTTTGCATAATTTTGTTTGTTATTTTTTATAATGGTAGGTTTTTTTAATTTTTTGTAATTTTAGTGTTTTTTATTTTTAGTAATGTTAGGTTTTAGTGTAAGGCCGCTTAGGTTTTATTTTACAGGTAAGTTTATATTTATTTTAACTAGGTAATTAGTAAATAGTTAATAACTATTTACTATCTAGTCTACCTAGTTAAAATAAATACAAACTTACCTGTGAAATTAAAATAAAACCTAAGCTAGCTACAATATAAATATTAGTTATATTGTAGCTAGCTTAGGTTTTATTTCACAGGTAAGTATGTATTTGGTTTTAAATAGTAATTATTTAGTTAATAATTGTAAGTTTAATTTTGCTATATTTTAATTATGTTACAGTTAGGGGGTGTTAGGGTTACGTTAGGGTTAGAGTTAGGCTTTGGGTTATGTTAGGGTTAGGTTTAGGGGTTAATAGTTAATTTAGGTTGTTGTGATGTGAGGGGCTGGCAGCTTAGGGGTTAATAGGTTTATTTAGTGGTAGTGATGTGGGAGGCCAGAGGTTTAGGGGTTAATAACTTTATTTAGTTGTGGCGATGTTGAGGAGCGACGGAATAGGGGTAAATAGATTTATTATAGTGTGGGGGGCGATGTTGAGGTGCAAGGGAATAGGGGTTAATAACTTTAGTATAGTGGCAGCGATATCAGGAGTGACAGATTAGGGGTTAATAGTTTTATTTAGGTGGCGGCGATATCGGGGGCTGCAGATTAGGGGTTAATAACTGTAGGTAGATGGCAGCGATGTCTGTGGGGGTCATATTAGGGGTGTTTAAACGTGGGGTTTATGTTAGGGTGTTAGGTTTACACGTTAGTTTTTTTTCCCCATAGACATCAATTGGGCTGCGTTACAGAGCTTTTCTTTCCGCGATCGCAGGTGTTAGACTTTTTTCTAGGCCCGCTCTCCACATTTTAAACTAAGTTTAAAATGTGCTTAAATTAAAGGGAATTTCTAATGCAAGATTACATAGCAGTTCTTACCTATTCATCATCCAATAGAATGAGAGCTGCTTAAATAGGATTTTAGCAGCTCTAATTCCTATTGGCTGATTCAAAATTTTCAGCCAATAGGAATGTAAGGGACGCCATTTTGAAACGGCTCCCTGCATTGAAGATTCAGTGTACTGCGGCGACCATATGAAAAGGATGCTCCGCCCGGATGTCTTCAGGATGGACTCGCTCCGCGCCGCCGGGATCAAGATAGAAGATGCCGTCTGGATGAAGATAGAAGAGGCCGTCTGGATGAAGATTTCTCGCTGCCTGGATTAGGACTTTGCCGCCTGGATGAAGATAGAAGAGGCCGCCTGGTTGAAGATTTCTCGCCGCCTGGACGAGGACTTCGCCACTTGGATGAAGATAGAAGAGGCCTCCTGGATGAAGACTTCTCGCTGCCTGGATGAAGATCATTCAAGTGGAACTTCAAAAACTGTAAGTGGATCATCGGGGGTTATTGTTTTTTTAAGGGTTTTTTGTTTTTTAGATTAGAGTTTGGGCAGCAAAAATGCTAAATGCCCTTTTAAGGGCAATGCCCATACAAATGCCCTTTTCAGGGCAATGGGTAAATTTGTTTTTTTAGATAGTTTTTTTTATTTTATGGGTTGGGGGGGTTTGTAATGTTAGTGGGTCTTTGTAATTTTGTTTTCAGGTAAAAAGAGCTGTTTAACTTAGAGCAATGCCCTACAAATGCCCTATTTGTAGTTTATTCTAGATTAGGGTTTTTATTTTGGGGTGTTTTTTTAAAATGGGTATTAGAATAGGAATAATTTTTATTATTTTTGATAATTTGTTTGTTATTTTGTGTAATGTATTTTTTTTTGTTTTGGGGTGGGTTTTTATTTTTAGATTAGGGCTTGGGCAGCAAAAGAGCTAAATGCCCTTTTAAGGGCAATGCCCATACAAATTCCCTTTTCAGGGCAATGGGTATATTAGGTTTTACTTTATTTTTATTTTGTGGGTTTGAGGGGTGGGGGTTTGTATACTGTTAGGGGTTGTTTGTTTTGTTTTGTAGCAAAAGAGCTGTTAACTTTAGAGCAATGCCTTACAAAAGGCCCTTTTAAGGGCCCCCAAAAGGCCATTTTAAGGGCCCTTGGTAGTTTATTATAGATTACGTTTTTTTTTCTTTTGGAGTGTTTTTTTCTTTAAAGGGTATTAGAATAGGAATAATTGTTATTGTTTTGTATAATTTTGTTTGTTATTTTTTATAATGGTAAGTTTTTTTTAATTTTTTGTAATTTTAGTGTTTTTTATTTTTAGTAATGTTAGGTTTTAGTGTAAGGCTGCTTAGGTTTTATTTTACAGGTAAGTTTATATTTATTTTAACTAGGTAGTTAGTAAATAGTTAATAACTATTTACTATCTAGTCTATCTAGTTAAAATAAATACAAACTTACCTGTGAAATTAAAATAAAACCTAAGCTAGCTACAATATAAATATTAGTTATATTGTAGCTAGCTTAGGTTTTATTTCACAGGTAAGTATGTATTTGGTTTTAAATAGGAATTATTTAGTTAATAATTGTAAGTTTAATTTTGCTATATTTTAATTATGTTACAGTTAGGGGGTGTTAGGGTTACGTTAGGGTTAGAGTTAGGCTTTGGGTTATGTTAGGGTTAGGTTTAGGGGTTAATAGTTAATTTAGGTTGTTGTGATGTGAGGGGCTGGCGGCTTAGGGGTTAATAGGTTTATTTAGTGGTAGTGATGTGGGAGGCCAGAGGTTTAGGGGTTAATAACTTTATTTAGTTGTGGCGATGTCGAGGAGCGACGGAATAGGGGTAAATAGATTTATTATAGTGTGGGCGATGTTGAGGTGCAAGGGAATAGGGGTTAATAACTTTAGTATAGTGGCAGCGATATCAGGAGCTGCAGATTAGGCGTTAATAGTTTTATTTAGGTGGCAGCGATATCGGGGGCGGCAGATTAGGGGTTAATAACTGTAGGTAGATGGCAGCGATGTCTGTGGGGGGGGGCATATTAGGGGTGTTTAGACGTACGCTTTCCCCATAGACATCAATTGGGCTACGTTACAGAGCTTTTCTTTCCGTGATCGCAGGTGTTAGACTTTTTTCTAGGCCCGCTCTCCCCATTGATGTCTATGGGGAAAGCGTGCACGAGCATGTCAAAACAGCGCTTGAATTGTGTGCGGTATGGTGCTTAAAAGCACCATATCGCACGCACAAGCTGGCTGTTTGAAAACTTGTAATGGCTGCACTATAGGTGGTTAAATAACGCAACTTTTGTTGCGTTCGTTAATTTCCCTATAGCGCGCATAACTCATAATCTAGCTGAATGTGTTTAATGCTTCTTTAACTTATCTGTCACCTTATCCTCTCTTTCTCAACAGGTGGTCCTATAATGGACCCAGAGCCAGCCAACTGCTTTATGGTGTATCACTACCAGCAACCTGATATAAGCCATTCTACATGTTAAAATGCAATCTGTTACAAAGGCTTGTTTGTGAGATTACACAGCACGGTGGATCAATGCCTGGTGCAGAAGTAAAATGTTGTTGAGCAGGGTATTTGGACTTTTGTAACTTTTACATGCATGTGAAGAATTTACAATTTCAAACAAGTGGAGATATATTATCTTTTCTTTCCTTGTTAGGTGTAATATAAGACAAACAAGTAGAGATAATGTTGTTTTAGTGGTTGATACCTTTTAAATGACAACTCATGGTTCTCTTCTTTGAATGTAATTAATGGCTGACTATGAAAAACAGATGTTTGCTAAGTGCATAGAAAAAAATACTTGTGTCTGATGGTGACTACATTTACATAATGCTAATGACATAGCTCTAATTCAGGAAGTAGTGAACAAAGTTACAGCTCCCAACAGTTCCATTGTCACAGTCTTCCTGCTGTCCTTACCAGAGCTCTCAGGACCTTATTAAAGTCCCAGGTTAGTAAGGACTGCACACCCAACTCTGCCTAATCCTTACCAATCTCCCACTCACTCCAGTCTTTTTTCTATTTCCATCTTCTCTACCTCTATTGTCACATCCTTTATCTCTTTACTCTCTACTTCCTCTCTTTCTCTTACCTCTCTCACTCTCTTTGCTTTCTTCCTCCTTTTTGTCTTATGCTCTCCCTTCTCTTCACTTTCTTCTCTCTTCATTCTCTATTTCATCTTTCTCCCACGCTTCATCCTCCTCCTTTCTCCTCTCTAATCTCTCTCCATTCTCTTTTATAACTATATTTCTCCTTCTTCTCTTTCTCTCATTTTTTCTCTTTTTGGTCCCCTCTCTTGTTCTCAACGCTGTCCTCTCTCTCTATTCTCTTTCCCCTGCTAGCTCTCTTCTTTGTCTCTCCCTCTCTATCCCTTCTCTATCCACTCTGTCTTCAATCTCTCTGCCTTCTATAACAATTCTCTTTTCACTCTCTCTTATCTCTTTATTCTCTCCCTTTTCTCTCTCACACTTCCCCCTCTCTTTCTCAATTCTCCTTCTCTCTACTGTCTGTTTCTCCCTCTTCTCTCTCTCATCACACTCTTTTCTCTCTACTTTTTTTCCCTTTCTCTTTTCTTTGCGTTATTATTGAGAGATTTGGTCCAAAACATAAATTATCTAAATAAAAAAAGAGGGAAAAGTATTGTACAAAACAGGGACATACTTAAAGGGACATTAAACACTAAATAAATGCTAGATAGATTGATGCAATACAGTTTCATTAGCTTTTTAAATAGTGACAAAAAAAGTGTAAAGTTGTAATGTCTATAAAACAATGTGAGCTGCCATGTTGTAACTTAGGTTACCTTCTCTGTTGTGGACAATTAGGGACAGTTATCAATAGGAACTGAAATGCTCATAATTTCAGAATGGAATTACAGGAAAAGGAGACAAAATAAATAATAAAAGTATAGTGTTATATATATATATATATATATATATATATATATATATATATACTGTATATACAGTGATCAGCATAAATAAGTAAACTCCTTTTGAAAAGTAAGATTTTATTCAATATCTCAATGAACACAAGAACAATTTCCAGAATTTTGACAAAACTGAGTTTTATAGAACATTTGTTTAGCTCATTACATGAAAGTAAGGTTAATAATATAACATAAATTACAAAATCTTCAGGTTTACTCAAAGTAGGTGATGCACAAATGAATACACCCCACAACAAAAACTACTACATCTAGTATTTTGTATTACCTCCATGATTTGTAAGGACAGCACCAAGTCTTCTAGGCTTAGAATGAACAAGTTCGCTACATATCGCAACATCTATCTTTTTCCATTCTTCAAGAAAGACATCTTTTAGAGCCTGGATGCTGGATGGAGAGTGATGCTCAACTTGTCTCTTCAGAATTCCCCATAGGTGTTCGATTGGGTTCAGATCAGGAAACATACTTGGCCACTGCATCACTATCACCCTGTTCATCTTCAGAAATGCAACAGTGGCCTTAGATGTGTGTTTTGGATCATTGTCATGTTGGAAAACTGCACGACGACCAAGGGCACGGAGTGATAGTAGCATCTCTTTCAATATAGAGCAGTACATCTGTGAATTCATGATACCATCAATGAAATGCAGCTCCCCAACACCAGCAGTACTCATGCAGCTCCACAAAAGGACACTGTCACCACCATGGGCCACTATAGACACCATGCATTTTTCATTTTTCATTTTTGACGCCATACAGTTTTGAAGCCATCAGTTCCAAAAACATTTATCTTGGTCTCATCACTCCAGAGTCCCAGTAGTCTTCTTTTTCAGCATGTGTCCTGGCAAATTCTAGGCAGGCTTTTTTGTGCATGGGCTTTAGGAGCGGCTTCCTTCGAGGAGGACACCCATGCATTCCATTCCTCTGCAGTGTATGCCGTATTGTGTCATGGGAAACAATCACCTCAGTTTGGATCTCTACTTCTTTAGCTAACTGCAGTGAACTTGCATTGCGATTTTCTTCAACCCTTCTCATCAGAAGACGCTCCTGTCGAGGTGTTAACTTCCGTGGACAGCCTGGACGTCTCTGTGAGACGGTTGCAGTTCCAACTTTGTTATATTTTTGTATCACTTTTGCTACAGTATTCTGACTGATAAGTAAAGCTTTGCTGATATACTTGTAGCCTTCACCTTTTGAAGGCTTTTGTTTTCTTTCTTATGCCTTGTGACATTTCTCTTCCATGTAGTGCCATTGCTGACAGCGTGACATGGGAAGGGGTTTTCTTTGGTAAGTAATGCCCTTTTATAATCAACTGTCTGCTGGGCACCTGTTTAATGAATAATTAGACTCACCTATAGTTGAATTCTTGTTAATTAGGAATTTGTTGTCAGACATTTAGCTTTGCTCTTATGACTTTCATTGGGGTGTATTCATTTTTGCAACATGGTCTTAAAGGGACACTAAACCCAAAAAAATTCTTCCATGATTCAGGTAGAGAATACAATTTTAAACAACATTCCAAATTAATTCTATTATCTAATTTGCTTCATTCTTTAGATATCCTTTGTTTTAGAAATTGTAATGCACATGGGTGAGCCAATCACATGAGGCATCTATGTGCAGCCACCAATCAGAAGCTACTGAGCCTATCTAGATATGCTTTTCAGCAAAATCAAGAGAATGAAGCAAATTAGATCATAGAAGTAAATTAAAAAGTTGTTTAAAATTGTATGCTGTTTCTAAATCATGAAAGAAAAAATGTGGGTCTTATGTCCCTTTAAATGAATTTGTTAGGAAAAAACACTTTGTTGTGAGTGCAGATTAACAAATCTTAATTGCAGTCAATGGCCCACATTTGTGGGAGTATTTTATAGTATAGTGTCCCATATATATATATTACCATATAGGTAAATACAAATTAGACATAAATGAAGCCTCATATTTTAATTTTGCCTTAGGCCTCACCGCCTCTGTATATATATTGTAGTCATGTAAAATGCTGCATTCAAAATACTCTTATCTTCTATTCTTTGATGGTTCAGTAGTTCAGATATTTGGGTAAACTTTATTCTAATCTGCAGGGCTCCAACATGGTTCAGGTTAAGATCTTCTATGCATACATTTTATTATTAAATTATGTGTCAGGGAGGCTGTTTGTGGAGTTAGCTTTACATTTCTGCTTTTTAAATAAAGAAAGCAAGAGAACGAAGACAAATTGATAATAGGACTAAATTAGAAAGTTGCTGAAAATTGCATGCTCTATCTGAATTAAAGAAAAAAAAAATTGGTTTTAATATCCCTTTAAAACAGGGACAGTTGGGAGCTCTGTATATATCTAGTTACTAGGGAGTTATGGAATTGATAAATAATTTATGATTGTATTATTTTACATTAACTGACCATTTATTCAGTGCTTGAACAAAATGTACTGGTGTACATACTACATAGTACTTCTGTTTACTTTACTGAGCTCGGTACAGTAAACAGAAGTACTATGTAGTAAGATATAACAAATATTGGGTAATTCCATGGTAGTTGCGAATCATCTGATCCACAACTATCATGGAATTACCCAATATTTGTTATATCATTAAAAATGTAAGCTCCTCTTTGTCTTCTTGATTTGATAAATTTGACAGAAAAAAATATCCGGTAATAAATAGATTATCTTAACAACACAAGCCCTGTGCATGTTCAATAACAGAACCTTGCATAAGGCTGACCCTACACAACTCATACAGACAGTGGTGCACTCTACATGTTTACTCGTTGTGCCAGGTTCTTAACAAGGACAGCATTGCTTCTCATTGAGATCACATAGATGTAACATAATAACGTGTTGATTGTCACTTGGCTCTGCTCCATGGTGTGTGGTGTAAAGAGTGAAATGCTGCTGCTATACCATCACCTTCCAGTAAAATAATTACTTTTCCTAAATGTTCAACAAGAAATTTTGGTAGAAATAAATGATTACAAACTACAAATAATCTTGAAGATTCAACAATAAGTCAGAGTAAGGAGATAAAAATAGCTCTCACTATCTCTTAGGTATGGCAGCGTACTATGCTTTTGGCTGTATGTTGTGTAATATTATGTTGCTGGGCAGTGCAAAATGAAATGATGCCAGCCTTCAAGTCCTTTCAGCAAGGTTATTGGAAAAAAAAATACATGAGAGCTGGACCAGATTTGTTTTAAATCAAAGTAGGCAGCTGCCTGTAGACATCTGTACTCAGAGGGACTCCTGTCTGGCTCTTTAAATAATGTGTCTTTAAATACATTTTGGTTTTTACATTTAGATAGGGTTTCCAAATTCCTATCATGCAAAACTAATCATAGGTTGTACTTTTACAGCCTTTTCAACTACAGTTATGCCTCTGGGGAACAAGTGGGATGTTTTGGAATTAAATTTCAGACACCTAGATTACGAGTTGTGCGTTATGAGTCAAATAGCAGCGTTGTGGCCCATAACGCTTCATTTTCCCTAATGCAGCCATTACAAGTCTTGTCGGTATAGCTGTACCGCAAGCCTTTTAGCCTGTAACGCAACGTCAGTCCCGCACTAGTAAAAAT
Source organism: Bombina bombina (assembly GCF_027579735.1). Lineage (NCBI taxonomy): Eukaryota > Metazoa > Chordata > Amphibia > Anura > Bombinatoridae > Bombina > Bombina bombina. The sequence goes on from NC_069501.1 coordinate 372,909,391, forward strand.
GACGTTTTTTCATGGGATTCCCATAGCGCCGGTATTACGAGCTTTGCGTTCTGGCTAAAAATCTAGCGTTACAGCCTAAAACGACAAGATCTGTAACACCATCTTATTTTTCCGCTACAAAGCTGTAACATAAAACTCATAACTAAAGTGTTAAAAAGTACACCAACATCCATAAACTACATTTTAACCCCTAAACCGAGGCCCTCCCGCATCACAAACACTATTTAAATATTATTAACCCCTAATCTGCCGTCCGTCCACATCTCCCCTACTATACTAAAGTTATTAAGCCCGCCGCCGCCACTATAATAAACCTATTAACCCCTAAACCACAAGCCCCCCACTACAAAATATACTAAACTAAACTATTAACCCCTAAACCGAAACCCCTCCACATCAAAATAAACTAAATGAAACTATTCACCCCTAAACCTAACGCCCCCCTAACTTTATATTAAATTTACAATTTCCTTAACTTAAAGGGACACTGTACCCAAAAATTTTATTTCGTGATTCAGATTGAGCATGAAATTTCAATCAAATTTCAAATTTACTCCTATTATCAAATTATCTTCATTCTCTTGGTATCTTTATTTGAAATGCAAGAATGTAAGTTTAGATGCGGGCCCATTTTTGTTGAACAACCTGGGTTGTCCTCGCTGATTAGTGGATAAATTCATCCACCAATAAAAAGTGCTGTCCAGAGTACTGAACCCAAAACAAAGCTTAGATGCCTTCTTTTTTTAAAAAATGATAGCAAGAGAACGAAGAAAAAATGATAATAGGAGTAAATTAGAAAGTTTATTAAAATTGCATGCTCTTTCAGAATTACAAATGAACACATTTGAGTTCAGTGTCCCTTTACATTAAAACTTAAACAAATCTCCATATCGCCCGTGCAAGCCGGGTTTTTTAAACTTGTAATGGCAGCGCAATAGGGGGTTAAATAACACAAATTTTGTTGCGTTCTTTACTTTCCCTATAGCGCTCAAAACTCATAATCTAGGTGAAAGTTAATTAAATTTACCTTTCTCCTGTATCATGTGACAGCCATCATCCAATCACAAAATGCATTTATGTATGTACTGTGCACATGCTCAGAAGGAGCTGGAACCTCAGAAAGTGTGTTTATAAAAAGAATGTGCACCTTTTGATAAAGAAAGTATATTGAATTTTTTTTTTAAATTGCATGCTTCATCTAAATCATGATACTTTAATTTTAACTTTAGTGGCCCTTTAAGTTCTCCCAACAGGAACCAGAGCTGTAAATATGGCTAAGGGCTGATGCTGTAACTGGTAGTTCCAACCCCTTACAAAACCTCTTAACATAACTACTTAACCTATAAATAAAGACACAACACAGTTAGCTGGGATTTAAAGACCATAACGATGGTCATATTTATTAACAAATATTAACTTGACTTCAACGGAAGTCATTCAAATATTTAACCTGTGGCGGCATTCGAGGCCTAGTAAAATAATACTATTAGCTCCATATGACAAGAGGTCGCAGCCAGATGTTGTGGAATTGCAAATGCCAAGGGTGGGCCGCAAATGTGGCCCCACCCCATTCCGTCTAATAGGCGCGGACATCCTAAAGGATCTTCAGCCAGCAGACCCGCGGGGCGGGGCCCCCCAGGTCACGACCTGAGGACATCACCCCCGCCCATTAGCCCGACTGTCACCTCTGCAGACTCCGCCCTCAATTGTTGATGGCTACGACCTCCCGCCATTAGGAGATACATGGATGTTATGATGCGCTTCAGCCTCTAAGGCACTGGTATGGCAAAGCCCTGCAGCAAAGCTCATCCAGGAAGCAAATAAATTACGGCTAAGGTCTTACCAAGACTAGGTCAACTAACCCCATCCCTGCCTTTCGCATCTAAAGGACCAGCAACCCGTCCGGGAAGCCATTGGCCTGAATGACGCCATGGATGTTGCATTAGCAACTACTTATTAACCATTAACAATAGGGTTGGGAGGGAGGGAAACTTTCTCCTTGCAAAATCTCAGGTGGAAGAGGCCAGATTGTTCCAGAACTTCCCTTATATGAGGTAAGCCTAAGACCTCCCCTCACCTTGCAACATTGTTGCTACTACACTGCACTGGGATTTTCCACTAGCCTGTCAGCTCATCCCTTAACTCCATTACAGCAGACTCTGCTACCTTTCATTCCCCTAAGGGCTGATGCTGTAACTTGTAGTTCCAACCCCTTACAAAACCTCTTAACATAACTACTTAACCTATAAATAAAGACACGACACAGTTAGCTGGGATTTAAAGACCATAACGATGGTCATATTTATTAACAAATATTAACTTGACTTCAACGGAAGTCATTCAAATATTTAACCTGTGGCGGCATTCGAGGCCTAGTAAAATAATACTATTAGCTCCATATGACAAGAGGTCGCAGCCAGATGTTGTGGAATTGCAAATGCCAAGGGTGGGCCGCAAATGAGGCCCCACCCCATTCCGTCTAATAGGCGCGGACGTCCTAAAGGATCTTCAGCCAGCAGACCCGCGGGGCGGGGCCCCCCAGGTCACGACCTGAGGACATCACCCCCGCCCATTAGCCCGACTGTCACCTCTGCAGACTCCGCCCTCAATTGTTGATGGCTACGACCTCCCGCCACAAGAGACAGGCACTCCCACATAAACCGGGCTCTTGCCGCCACCCGCTAAATATTACTAACCAGAGCCGCTTTGAGGTCTGCCAGGAAGATCGCCAGCCCTTCATCGGACAGGTGCGATACAGCCCTTTTTTGTCCGCTGAGATCAGTTCATGGCGGACCACAAAACCCCCTACCTCTAGTACTGCTCTACCCAGCTCCCTATTAACTTTTTTCCTAACCCTATATGCTACCCTAGGTGTGGGAAAATATCTCCAACGCAGCCGGGGGATTATGTTGGACCATGCCAGCCTAGGCCGGTGCACTCCCTATGTCATTTCCCCCCATGTGAAGGAGGATGATGTGGGGCTGTCCCCATCTATGTCTGGCATTCTGGAGGAGGGCAGGCAATATATCCCACTGTAAGCCTCTACGGCCCAACCACCGTATTGATGCCTTAGACGTTGGAATCCCCAACTGCTGCCCCTCAGGAAGAGAATGGGCCCTCAGTGCCGCCCAGTGCACGTAGGAGTGCCCTATTATCCAGACGCGAGAAGGACCTGTAGCCACACCTGAAAAACGGATTACATAGTCAATCACCAGAGACTAAAGATAGACAACACAACCAGAACAACTGTAAAACGCATGTTTCCTTACTCCTGCCCCGATTACCCCCTACGCCTCAGTTGGAGGGCGCACGTAAGACTTGTAACATTGGGACCTCCATCTACCCAACTTCTGTATGCGTTCTCCCTTCCAACCCAGTGCCGCTGCGCTGGTAGCAGCCCCTATTCGGAAGGAATGGGGGGTGATTCTACAGTTCCCCAAACCTGCTGCAAGCACTACCTTTCTGAGCACCGCTGAGAACTGGTACCGAGAGAGATTCGATCCGTCGGAATGCACTAAGAATTGGGCGGGGCCCCGCGGTCGCTGCGCCATGTAGGCCCTTGTATTCCCAACCGGACAGACGCCCGATGCTGAGGGTGTCAGAGTGATCCACACCCCTTTGCCCTCCTGGTCAGTCTTCGAGTGCGGGATAAACAATAACAAATTATCGCCCGCAAGTTTGACATGAGCCAACTGCATGCCCGCGTTAACCGCATCCTTTGAGGTTGCGACCAGCTCGCCCAGCCTAAGGGCCACAAAGAACGCCAAGGAGAATGCGCACTGAAACAGTTCTCTTTCACCGGGTTCGACGCAAATGCCCTCGATGGCATCCATCAGCTTGGCTAGCCTACAGAATGTCACAGGTTTGCGCGCATCTTTCGCTCTACCCTCGAGCCTTCCCCAGCCCTTAATCACTTGCCTCACCAGAAAACCTTTAGTGATGTTGGGCCACTCTAACATATTGCAAAAGAAGGAGATTGCTGCTATTCTATTGGATATAGCGCCTTTCGAAGTCCCTTGCCCGTGTTTCTCTGCCAGCCACTCCAAGAACAGATCCCTCGAGACCCTTTCCGGCGCTGCGCCCTGCTCGTGACAGTAACTTACCCACTCGCCCCAGTGCTGTGAATAAGCTCTCCATGTATTCGGCTCCAGGGACGCCCTCACTAGGTGCCCTATGGACCTCCCTGCCCCGCCAACTGCCAAATAGAGTGGGGACAAGGTAAGCCAACTGCTGCTGCGTTAGGGGCCAGTCTGCGAAACTGCTCCCATTGAAACCTCGAGAGTGCATCCGCCAGGGTGTTGTTGACCCCTGGAACGTGCCTCGCGGAAAACTGAATATTGTATTGCAGGCACCTAAGCACTAGCTGACGCAAGTACCTAACAACTACCGGTGACGACGCAGACAACCTATTTATGGCGAACACAACGCTAGCGTTGTCTGTCCAAAACACGATGTAACGATCCTTTAACGCCGGCCCCCAGAGCTCTATAGCCACAACTATGGGAAAGAGCTCCAGAAGTGTCAAGTTCCTTGTCAAACCGACTTGGACCCATGACAGGGGCCAGGGCTCGGCGCTCCATTGCCCATCCAAATAGGCGCCATAACCTGCTGCTCCAGCTGCATCCGTCAGCAGGTGCACTGTCTGACTGGAAACCCTAGGAGCGCGCCAAAGCAGTGTTCCATTGAAGCCTTGCAGGAAGTGCTCCCATACCTTCAAGTCTTCCCGCATGTCTTCCGAAACCGACACTTTACGTGCACCGTGCGGAGTGGAAAGTAAAGCTTCCATCCTCCTATTAAACACGCGACCCATGGGTATAATTTTGCACGCGAAATTGAGTAAGCCTAGCACAGATTGTAGCTCCCTCAGGGGCATGCTCTTTGCTGCCCCGGCTTTGCGCACCGCCGAGAGCATTGCTTCCACCTTATCGGCTGGAAGACGACATAGCCTTGCAGCAGTGTCAATTTCGATCCCCAAGTACGTGAGTCTTGTACAGGGGCCCTGTGTTTTCTCCTCAGCTAGTGGCACTCCAAATTTCGACATTAGCATTCGCATTACTGCGATCAGTCGATCGCATTCGCGTGTGTTCGCGGCGCCAACCAGCAGGAAGTCGTCCAGGTAATGAGCGACTATTCCCCCGCCGGCCGCCGTGATGATAGCCCAGTGCAAGAATGAGCTAAACTCTTCAAAATAAGCACACGATAGCGAGCAACCCATGGGCAAGCATTTGTCGATAAAATAATTCCCCTTGAATTTACACCCCATCAGTCTGAAAGATGCTGGGTGTATGGGGAGTAACCGAAAAGCAGACTCGATGTCCATTTTGGCTAGCAGCGCGCCCGGACCCGCCGCCACTACCAATTCCAACGCCTGGTCAAACGATTGGTAAGACACCGAGCTTATCAGGGGGTCTATTGCGTCGTTGACGGAACCCCCTTTTGGATAGGACAAATGCTGAATCAGGCGGAACTTCCCTGGTTCCTTTTTGGGGACCACCCCTAAAGGGGAAATAACCAGGTCAGGGATGGGAGGTTGCTCAAATGGACCAGCAAATCTTCCCAGAGCAATTTCTTTGCTCAGTTTCGCCCTAACTTCGCCCGGCATTTCGTAAGCCGATTTTAAATTCTTATGCGATGAGGACCCCATTACCAACCCCAATGTTGGTATCTTGAAGCCTTCCCCAATCCCCACTAGTAGGTTGGCAGCCGACACCCTGTCTGGGTAGGCCGCCAGCCAAGGTCTAATGGCGTCCAGCTTCAGGGGTGTTGGAGCTCTTTTGTCCAGCCCCCCCCCCCGATTTTGCCCCACGGAAGGCTCCTCCGTCCCTCCGCTTCGGGCATTCAACACCTGGGTGTTGACCGCTGCAGTACATGCAAGCGTGCCGAAAGGAACAGGAGGCTCCTTTGTCACACTGCTTCTCATTGTACTTCCAGCACTCCCTGCCTCGCCGCTTGATGGGGCCTGTTGGCCTCTGGAGCCCTGTCCGCAGCAAAGAAACTCCTGCCGCCCCCTTTTCCGGTATGAGCAGGGACCACAGGTCCAAGTCTTTTACCCCAAAGTTCAAAACCGGGTTACCGACCATCTTCCGCCTAAATTCGCTATCATAAGCACGCCACATGCCTTCCCTGTATCTATTATAGATACATTCTATTATTTCCGCGTACTTAATTACATCTACCGCGGCCTCCGGCCTCTTTTCAATGTAGCAGGAGGAGAATACCCTAAAGCACTTCCTCCACTCCTCAAATGTATCTGGGTGCTGGATCTTCTTTGGCCCAGTCCCATCCTCACTACGCTCTTTGTCACGCTGCGCCTCTAGGGACAGCTCGAACATATTGACGTATTTATGATCGCAAATTTTCTGTACCGTCTTGGGCTTGAGATGTGCATGCAGGCAGCGTCCCCTTGCAAAGCCACCCTCCTGGCACTGCCCGACATGTCCTGCAGCTGCGCAGCGCTCTCGCCTCCCTGGGCATTGCCCGTGGATATTGCCGTTGTGCTTTGCCCCGCTGTCAGTGCAGGCTGCTCCATGCTACCTAAACCTCTAGCCTGATTACGCTCAGCCACCAGTAGTTTTAACATTTTGAACATGCGGCGCTGCCCCTTACTGTTAAGCCCTAATTTCTTCCCACCATCTGAGTCTGAATCAGTGCTATAGTCGGTGTCAGTGGTGCGTGACAAATTAAATAAATTTCTCTCACCAACTGCCGATGTGGAAGGTGTAGATATTCCTGGTGCTGCTGCCACCGATCCGCCTGACGGCTGTACAGATAGTCCAACTCCCGTTGTACCCGAGCCCTCTGTCCTCGGCGGTGCAGGCATCGTGTCCTGTGGGGGAGAAACAAACAAGAGGGGAGTATCCAGGCCAGCCATGCGTCCCCCTTGCCTGCCGTCCCCAATCGGGGTAGAAGTACTGCCCCCGGCCCTATCTGGGACCCCTCTAGCCCTCTCGTCATTCATATCACCACTCCATTCAATCACTGGCCCTGCCACATAGGGGGATTCTCTGACCACGCGCTCCCTGACTGACGCTCTGAGCACCTGCTGCAACAAGCCCTTGGCCTCCCTGGACCCCTGCAGTTATTGTGTATAGCGAATCGCCCTGTGTCCCATCAGCGGGCGCATTCTCCCTGGTTTGGGGTACATAAGTGCTGCTGGCACCCCCCCTGTCAGACCACTGGCACTCCAGCAATGCGCTTCTAGCTCTCCCATAAGCCTGCCTGGTAACCTTGGACCCCCTGAGCCTCCCTCTCTGCATGCCGCGGCCCCTCTGCAATAGACTGGCCCTGTTCGCAATGCTAGATGCTGCAGAGTGTCGCGCAGCGGAGCAGGCCCGCCCGGATACTCCCCCCTCACCTGTGGAGAGTACCCGGCTAGGCCTCTTGCGCGCTCCTTGTATGCGTCCCTCCGCTCCAGGTTCCGGCCGTGTGACTACCGCGGCGCCGGAAGTGACGTCACACGTGTCACCTGACCGGCCGGAAATGGACGCGTGGACGCAAGGCCGCAACCGGAGCCTGCACTGGAAGTGGCAGGCTCCGACTGAGCCACCAATGGAAGCGGCGGTCCGGTGAGTGGGCGAGGACCCGCAGGCCCCGCTCCAGCAGCCGACTGAGCCACCAATGAGGCATCCGGGCCGGGCCCTAGGGACCCGGCCGGATGAGTTTCAATACTGGGCCCTGCCTGATGAGGGTCGCTAGGCCCCTGGCCCACATGAGGGGGATGATGAGGGGCGGTAGGCCCCGGTTCCACCCGGCCTGCCACCGGAGGCAGAACGGCGGCCGTGAGGGCCTTAAACATGCCCACAATGGCCGCCGCCGCCTCAGGAGACATTCCGGAGGCCGTAAGGGCCCCCAGGCCTGCCTCCAAAGCCATGTCCAGGCCGGATGGGCCAGCGCTCACTGCACCCGCCTGTCCCGCAACCATAACAGTACCGGGCCCGGCGGGTGCAAGCTCAGGGGCTGGGGGGTTAATCACCACAACATTAGGAATCAAAGCAGATGATACTGGCCTTGTTTTTTCCGGAGTTGGTGGCACCACATCCTCATCTTCCTCTTCAATTACAGGTGCACTCCTCAAGGATCTCCCAGGGGACTCCCTGAAGCGAATGGGCACCGCAGCACTTCTCCTGGACCTAGACATTTTCACTTGAAGAATGGCAAAACTTTCTCCTTGCAAAATCCCAGGTGGAAGAGGCCAGATTGTTCCAGAACTTCCCTTATATGAGGTAAACCTAAGACCTCCCCTCACCTTGCAACATTGTTGCTACTACACTGCACTGGGATTTTCCACTAGCCTGTCAGCTCATCCCTTAACTTCATTACAGGAGACTCTGCTACCTTTCATTCCCCAAATCATGGCGGGAGCAGCAATGTGCAGTCTGCTACCTGAATGTAGGTTAATGTGCTTTATTTTACATAAAGGGTGACTCATTTATGGAACAGACTTCTAATACAAGTGGTAAGGAAAAACACTGTAAGGACATTCAGGAATGTTTACAAAATGCATAAGATTATCCTAAAAATTAATTGAGATTATACTTCAGAAAAAAAATATCGTCAGTTTTGATGGACCTGACATAAAAATCTGTGCTTTTGTCATTCTATATTTTTTGTATATAGTTGGGAATTTATTGCTGTTGGACCTCCAGTGGCAATATTTATACCCATATGCCATTCCCAGAGGGTCAGATTTAATGGATTTTGCTGTAAGTGTTACAGTAGGTTATTTCTTTCCTAAGATATGGTGAGTCCATGGAGGAGGTGAAGTTTAGGTGTCTGAAGATTATTTTAGATTTCTTCTACAAGCAAGTTTTGGGGTATAGGCGTATTCCACGTCATTCCTTGCAGTCGGGTAGTGGTGGCTTTAAAGCAGTTAGGAACTTGTAAAGAGGTACTTACTGAGTTTTCCTAACAATTGCTGCCCTAGTTTAGAAAGCCAGAGTTGGCTACTCTGTTCTTTCTTTTTCAAAGGTCTCTGTGAAAAATGGTGTCTTCTCATACCTTGTAACTGTCTACATGCCGGACAGTGGAGCAGGTAAGTGCTTTTTCTTCCAGTTGGGGAGACCATGCTTTTTTATTGGGACATAGATAATCCTGTTGTATGGGTTACACTGGGGCATAAAGCAGGCACTGTAGCATGAGTGAGACTAACATTTAAACTCTTTTAAAAAGAAAGGGTAAAATGTTTTTATTAGGCTTTATTTTCTGAAACACATTTACTTGATAAAACAATACAAGTTTAAACTGAAAGTAAGGCTGAATTTTATATTTCAGCAGCTTATTCATTTCCCCATCACTTTAAAAAAAACTGATGCAACATTTTAAACGGTCCGTTTTAAAAAAACGGTTATTTCCGGTACTCAGTGTACCAGGAAGCAATTTTATAGTGTCTTTCTGTGTTGCAGCAGTAATTTGAGCTCAGCAGTTGCGGTCACATGACTGACTTTACTTCATAACGTTTCTGAAAATAAAGTTGTTTTTCTCCATTTCTGGGTGATCCTGTCTTAATTGGTAGCGGTAAGGCACCTCAGTAATTGAGGTGTGGGGTTGCCTGAGTGGTATTTTAGATGTTTATTAAATGTTTTTTCTTAACTTTTCTCACATAGTTTTAGCTGGGGATCGATCCTAATTTGGGATAACATTTAAAGTGATTTTTTTTCCTTGGCTTATTCTAATTAAATATTAAAATCATTGAAACTTATCTGTACAAGTTTATTTATGGTTTCACAACATGTCTGATATGGAGCAAGAGCCTGCTTTCATGAATTTATGCTTATTATATTTAGATGCGCAAATTGCAGCTCCTATGCAATTTTGTTCTTCATGTGTCAAGAAAACCTTGCAAAATAAAGGTAACATTTATTAGCCTAATGTCTCTCTGGATGATGCTGTTAAAATAATACCTCAGCGTTCTCCTGCTACGTCCCAAGCCTCAATGGCGTCACATGCAGTTCCCGGCGGTTCCTCTATAACTCCTTGTGGAGTTTATTTAAAAGCAGAAATTGCTGCCCAGGTATCTTCAGCGGTATCTGCGGCATTAGCTGCCATTCCTAGATTACAGGGAAAACGCAAAAGGAAATCTAGATATTCAGTAAGGTACCTGTCCTCAGTTCTGCTACCCAAGTTGCCTTTTCTCATAAGTCTTATGAGGAAGATACATCGGGACTTTCTGAGGGTGAAATCTCAGATTCGGACAGTATTATTCCTTCTTCTGAGATTGAGGTGGTATCCTTCAGATTTAAGCTCAAACACCTTTGTGTATTGTTAAAGGAGGTTTTGGTACTTTAGATGACTCCGATACCCCTGTCGTTTTCACTCCTAAGAAATCTAGAAAACTTTATTGTTTCTTTGATGAACTTTCCACTTCGGAGGTTTTTCCTGTGCCGGACCATGCTAGGGAGATTATCTCATAGGAATGGGAGAAACCAGGGGTGTCTTTTTCCCCATCTCCCATTTTTAAGAAAATGTTTCCTGTCGAGGACTTCATTAAAGACTCTTGGTATACTGTACCCAAAGTTGAAGGGGCAATTTCCACTCTGCCTAAGAGAACCACTATTCCTATTGAGGATAGCTGCTCTTTTAAGGATCTGATGGACAAGAAGCTGGAGGCTTCTTTGAAAAAGATTTATGTTCATCAAGGTCTCCAATGGCAACCTGCGATGTGTATTGCCACCGTGACTAGTGCGACATCTTATTGGTTCAACGCCTTTTCTGATTCTCTTCAAGTAGAGACTTCCTTGGATGAAATTCAAGATATGATTAAAGCTCTTAAGTTGGCCAATTCCTTTATTGCAGATGCCATTTTACAGGTTGTTAGACTAGGAGCTAAAACTTCTAGTTTCGCTGTTCTAGCCCGCAGGGCATTATGGTTGAAATCCTGGTCTGTGGACGTTTCCTCTAAAGTCAAGCTTCTGGCGATTCCTTACAAGGGCAAAACCTTGTTTGGACCAGGTTTGGCAGAAATTATCTCTGATATTACGGGTGGAAAAGGGTCTTTTCTACCTTAAGATAAGAAGAATAGGCCTAAAGGACATCAGAGTAATTTTTGTTCCTTTCGTAACTTCAGAGGAAACACAATCAGTCTTGGAACAAGGGGAAACAATCAAAGAAACCCGCAGCTGATTCCAAATCAGCAGGAAGGGTTTGCCCCAATCCAGGATCAGATCAGGTGGGGGGCAGACTTTCTCAGTTCTCTCAAGCCTTGATATGAGATGTCCCAGATCCCTGGACTGTGGACATAGTATTCCAGGGTTACAAATTGGAATTCAAGACTTTTACTCCCAGAGGCAGATTCCTTCTATCAAGATTATCTGCATACCAGATAAAGAGAGGCGTTCTTGAAATGTATACAACATCTTTCCTCTCTGGGAATGATAGTTCCAGTTCAAGTGCAGGAACAGGGTCTCGGGTTCTACTCCAACCTATTTGCGGTTCCCAAAACAGAGGGAACTTTCCGTCCCATTCTAGACTTAAAGTGTCCAAATAAGTTTCTCAAAGATTGTTCCTTCAAGATGGAGACTACACGCTCCATTCTTCCTTTAGTACAAGATGGTCAGTTCATGACAACCATAGAAAGGATGCATATCTTCATGTTCCTATTCACAGGGACCATCACAGATTCCTGAGATTTGCCTTTCTGGAAAAACATTTCCAGGTTGTGGCCCTTCCATTTGGTCTAGCCACGGGTCCCAGAATTTTTTCAAAGGTTCTGGGGGCTCTTTTGGCAGTGATCCATTCTCGTGGAATTGCTGTGGCACCTTACCTGGACGACATATTGGTTCAGGCGCCATCTGTTCAACTAGCAAAATCTCACACAGAGATATTGTTGTCTTTTCTTTGTTCCCACGGATAGAATGTGAATCTGGAAAAAAGCTCCCTTTCCCCTGCTACAAGAGTAGTGTTCTTAGGGACCATAATAGATTCTCTATTGATGAAGATTTTTCTGACAGAGGTGAGGAAAAACAAAATCATTTCCTCTTGCCTCTCTCTTCAGGCTTCTGCTCATCCTTCAGTGGCTCAATGTATGGAGGTACTCAGTCTGATGGTGGCTTCCATGGACATCATTCCTTTTGCTCGATTCCATTTGAGAGCTCTCCAGTTGTGCATGCTCAGACAATTTAATGGTGACCATGCAGATCTATCTCAGAGAATAGAGTTAGATCAGTCGTCAAGGGATTCTCTCCCGTGGTGGATTTCTAGGAACATCTGTCTCAGGGCACAGGCTTTCAGAGACCTTCCTGGGTGATTGTGACCACGGACGCCAGCCTGCTGGGCTAGGGAGCAGTCTGGAACTTGTTAAAAGCTCAGGGCCTTTGGACTTGGAATGAGTCTGTTATTCCCATACACATCTTGGAGTTGAGGGCGATTTATAATGTTCTATTGGCTTGGCCTCAGTTGTCCTCAGCCCAGTTTATCAGGTTCCAGTCAGACACCATAACCTCTGTGGCTTACATTAATCACCAGGGAGGAACTCAGAGTTCCTTAGCCATGAAGGAGGTTACTCTGATTCTTCAGTGGGCAGAGACCCACAATTGCTGTCTATCTGCCATCCACATTCCAGTAGTAGTCAAATGGGAAGCGGATTTTCTGAGCAAACAGACTTTTCATCTTGGGGAGTGGGAACTTCATCCGGAGGTGTTTTCCAGCTAAGTCCTCAAATGGGGGGTGCCAGAGTTAGATCTGATGGTGTCCCATCAGAACGCCAAGCTTCCAAGGTACGGTTCAAGGTCAAGAGATCCACAGGCCGTTCTGATAGATGCTCTGGCGGTTCATTGAGTTTTTAGGTTGGCATACCTGTTTTCTCCGTTTGCTCTCCTTCCACAAGTAATTGCTCGTATCAATGAGAGGAGAGGGCGTCGGTGATTCTAATAGCCCCTGTGTGGCCTTGCAGGATCTGGTTTGAAAACATAGTGGAGATGTCATCTCTCCCACCTTGGAGACTACCTCCTGATTTAGGGTCTCTTCCTTCATCCAAATCTCGTTTCTCTGAAGCTGACTGCTTAATTCTGTCTAAGCGTGGTTTTTCTGAGTCGGTCATTGAGACCATGATTTAGGCTTGCAAGCCTGTTACTAGAAAGATTTACCATAAGATACGGAGTAAATATCTTTATTGGTTCTTCGTACTAAGTTAGGTTTCCTTCCAAAGGTTGTTTCTAATAGAAATATCAATCAGGAAATTGTTGTTCCCTCTCTGTGTTCCAAAGAACGTTTGTTACACAATTTGGATGTTGTACGTGCTCTTAAATTCTACTTACAGGCGACTAAGGATTTTTGCCAGTCCTTTGCCCTCCTTGTCTGTTTCTCTGGGAAATGTAAAGGTCAGAAAGCTACTGCTACTACTCTTTCTTTTTGGCTTATGAGAGTGCTGGACAGCAGCCTTCTGAGAGAATTACGGCTCATTTCACAAGAGCTGTTTCCTCTTCTTGGGCTTTCAAAAATGAAGTTTCTGTGGAACAAATTTGCAAGGCTGCAACTTGGTCTTCTCTACAAACTTTTTTTCAAAATTTGATACTTTTGCCTCAGCTGAGGCTTCTTTTGGGAGAAAGGTTCTTCAAGCGGTAGTGCCTTCTGTTTAGGACTGCCTGTCATGTTCCTCCCTATTTATCCGTGTCCTTTAGCTGACATGTACACAGAACTATTGTATGAAACACATACATGTATACTTTGCATATTAAAAACCCTCATATCACAAATCTCAATGTGCACATGCATGTTATAGAGATTGACATGAGAATGTGTATAGGCCCTAGCATGTACATTGTATGCCCACATGGATATATATCTGACTGTACTAATCCCTAAGCAAAATTTATGCTTAGCTGATAAATGTATTTATTTCTGGATATGGTGAATCCACAGCCCCACCCTTTATTTTAAGACAGTTGTTCTTTTGACTATAATCTGGGGCACCTTTACACCTTGTGTTACTTCTTTTTCTCCATTTCCCTTTGGTTGAATGACTGGGGGTTGTGGGTAAGGGAGTGATAGTTAACAATTTAACTGTGGTGCTCTTTGCCTCCTCCTGCTGGCCAGGAGTGATATTCCCAACAGTAATTACTCAAGCCGTGGACTCACCATATCCGGAAAGAAATACATCAGGTAAGCATACATTTTGTTTCAAACCCATTCCAATCCATTTGAAAAAACCCTTTATCACAAGGTTTCCCAATGCATTTGTGCCACATACTAATCTATATTCACTAGAGTATAAGCTTTGCAAAGAGAGAAATAGGGAAGGAGAAATAGAGGGGGAGACAGGGACGAAGGTAGAGAAAGGGATGGAGGGAGGAGAGAAAGAGAAGAGAGAGGGAGAGAGGAGAAAGAGGGAGAAGAGATAGAGGAAGAAGGGACTGAGGGAGGGAGAGAAAGAAAGGGAGGGACAGAGGGAGGGAGGGAGGTAAATAAAGAGGAAGAGAGGGAGGGAGGAAGGGAGAGAGTGTGAGAGGGAGAAGAGACAGAGGGAGAGAAATGGAGGGAGAGAGATCGAGGGAGGAGAGAGAAAGAAAGAGGCAGGTGAGAGAGAGAAAGAGAGAGGGAGAGAGGAAGAAGAGAGAGTGACGGAGGGAGATAAACAAGGAGGGAGGGAGTGGGAAAGGGAGGGAAAAAGGGAGTGAGGCAGTATGAGAGGGAGAAGCGAGAGAGGGAAGAAGAGAGATAAAGGGGAAGGGAGACAGAGGGAGGGAAAGAGAGAAAGAGAGAGGAAGAAAGAAAGAGGAAGGAAGAGAAAGGGAGATGTGTATAAATGAGGGATAGAGAGATAGAGGGAGGGAGGGAGGGAGGGAGGGAGGGAAGGAGGGAAGGAGGGAGGAAAAGAAGGAGGGAGGAAAAGAAGGAGGAAGAGAATGATGGAAAGAGAGATAGAGCGGGTGGGAGAAACAGAGGAGGAGGGAGAAAGAGATGAGGAGGGAGAGGGAGGGAGTAAAAGAGAGGAGGAGAGCGTGAGAGAAAGAGAGAGAGAGAGAGAGAGAGAGAGAGAGAGAGAGAGGGAGGGAGGGAGGAAGAGAGAGATGGAGGAATTGAGAGAAAGGCGGAGAGAGGTAGGGGGAAAAGGAGGGAGAGAGACAGAAAAGCAGGGGGAAGATGAATAAAAAAAACTAGTAGGTCTGTAATAATGGGTTGTGCATATAGCAGTGTAATAATTTATTTGTATTCTGTTCCCCTAAGTGCTGTGGCATGTATAAAGTTTAAATATAAGCTGACCTGACAGTGCTAAGGATCTTGTCCCCAGTACAGTACAGGCTCCAGGTGTTTCTGGGTAAGTCTCAGGCAGATGTGCCCCTGGCATGCCCCTATAACAGCCCTGTATTTCTGTAAGAAACAACACTGCACAAGCACTGCAGTGGTTGTCCAGACTCCTACACTAAATTGTCTGCATCGGCCCTAACCCCAACAAGCAAGGCAGCCTGGCCCTCTCTGCCCTGGGAGGAATGACAAATTTCAGTCATATTAGGTCCTTCCCTTTTAGCTTACCACAGCAAACTGGAGGGATGTGAAAAGTGATGGTTTTTTTATTTTTTTTATTTTAACAGTGTTAGCTGCAATTTTCCTGGTGGTGAACACACAGTTGAAAAAAAAATACTTTCAACATCCCTACTGTGGTCTGATATGCTGCCTGCACTACATGAGACGGAAGGTGCGCAGATGCTCCACGTTGCACCTTAAAGGGACATGAAACACAAAATGTTTCTTTCATGATTCAGATAGAGAATACAATTTCAAACAACTTTCCAATTGACTTCTATTATTTAATTTGCTTCCTTCTCGTGTTATCCTTTGCTGAAAGGTTTATCTAGACAAGTTCAGGAGCAGCAGAGAACCTAGTTTCTAGCTGTTGATTGGTGGCTGCATATATATTCCAATTGTGATTGGCTCACCCATGTGTTCAGTTAGAAACCATTAGTGCATTGCTGCTCCTTCAACAAATGATACCAAGAGAATAAAACAGATTAGATAATAGAAGTAAATAAGAAAGTTGTTTAAAATTGTATTATCTATCTGAATCATGAAAGAAAATGTTTGGGTTTCATGTCCCTTTAAGGGGAACATAGCTTGTTAATGGAGTAGGCAAAGCTAGTCACAGTCATTATGTTAGCAAATTGTCCAGGGATTTGCAGTTCTTATCATAACATCTCTGCTGAAGGCCTGTGAAGCCTGCCATTTGCACTAGCAGTTCTCAGAATTTGAAACCTCTTCATATTCAGACTTAAATTTCAGGAAAAGGATGCAAAATAGATAAAGTGTATTTCACATTTGTTTTACTAAACATTTTACAGTATATATTATAATCTCAAAGTGTTTACTGTCCCTTTATTTATGTAAAGTACAATAGCACAGTTGGAACAACAACAAATATAACCCATATGTGAGTAGTCAAGCCCCTGAATGCTGCCAGTATCTTACCGCCTGAGACAGAATTGTTAGTATACTGTCCCCACTCTAGCACTATACAATGCTGACAGTTGTAATGACTGAGATATATATATACAGTGGCGTCACTAGGGTTGGTGTCACCCGGTGCGGTAAGTTATGGTGTCACCCCCCCCCAGAAAGCAGACACACACAAAAACACAGGCAAACACACATACAAACACTCAGACACAGTTAAAACATACTCAGATGCACACACAAACACTCGGAAACACACTCAGACACACACACACACAAAAACACTCAGACACACACACACACACACAAAAACACTCAGACACACACACACACACACACAAAAACACTGAGACACACACACACACACACAAAAACACTCAGACACACACACACACACACACAAAAACACTCAGACACACACACACACACACAAAAACACTGAGACACACACACACACACAAAAACACTCAGACACACACACACACACACAAAAACACTCAGACACACACACACACACACACACAAAAACACTGAGACACACACACAAAAACTCAGACACACACTTACAAAATATGTAAACTGCACTGCATTAATTATAAAGCGCATGCCTAGAGCTGCTCCCTGGCTCAGCAGAGCATCAAAAGAAAAGTTTTAGGTGCAAACTATGAAAATTCTGCTCTCTGACTCTGTTCCAAGTCTGTCAGTGCACAGCCCCGGGCCGCGTGCCTACCGCTTCTTATGGCCAATCTGCACTCTGCCCACCCCCAGACCCCCGCCCGCCCTCCTACCTGTTCAGTGTGCACTTAGTGTACCGTAACCGTAATGGTCTGGTGGGCATCATACGTGGCTCCTTCACTTTAAAGACAGTGTCAAACAGTCATGCGGTCAGGTGCCAGGCATCCCCTCATGATTTGCCAGTTCCCGTTTAGAGAGACAGCACAGCAGTGAGTGACTCCACTGCTCCACATGTCACTGAGCACAGATAGGCAGGCAGGTTTAGGCTAGCAGCGCAACTTTGCAAGCCCCACGGCATGCCCACAACATTCATAGCGAAATTGGGCAGGGGAGAAGCAAAGTACAAACAAGCAAAAGCAGCCGGGAAAACTATTTGTTGAAATTGCAGCACTGGCTCAAGGGGCAAAAAAATTGTGTGTCTACATCTTCCCCAGTCCCACCAATGTTCACAAATGCCAGCCCCTCTAATAAAAAAAAATCTATGCATCTCAACATTGTATTTCTTTTTTTTGGTGTCACCGCCTAGAGGGTGTCACCCGGGTGCGGCCCCCTCCGCCCCCCCCTAGTGACGCCACTGTATATATAAGACGCCCACCCCAGCCCCTCTCACTGCCGTAAATCATAGCCATTTGCCTACTGTATACTTTCTTAGGAGCTTTTAAATCTGACATTGTAAATAAATACTCACTTTTGCTTTGAGCTCCCTGTCTGGACCTATCTTTGTTCTACATATATATATATATATATATATATATATATATATATATATATATAACAGTTGCAGTAGGATGACTTTTTATTAATTAATTTATTAATTTGTTTTGCATAACTGAAGCTAATTACTGTGAAAAAAACAATGTGTGTCTTTAAAAATAAGATGTGAATTTTTTACATAACTGATACTGACAGAGGACATCCAATATCATCTGTTTCTGAACAATGGGTGACTTTTTATTACCCATCAGCTTTAGTATTGTTCTATGTTGTTTTAGTGTTCAATATAATCAACCAATAAAAATGTATAATAAAACGCCCTAGCATGCAGATGTTGCTAGTTATTCCCTTCTAAAGTTAATACCAAGCCAATTCATGCTTGATTAGACACAGCTGCCTCTCCTGATCAGGCCAGTGACAAAAGAATTTCTGATAATGCAAATGCCTATTATAATACATCATATCATGTTGGTATTGACTTATTGCCAAAATATTGTACAGAAAATGATGTTTTGGCTTCCCAGATTATACATCATAATGAAGAATTTAATTCCATACTTATTATGGACTGTTATTTATATTTTTGCATAGCAATATGAACTATAGGGAATACTTACTTGATAAAAATGTTCACTAGAAAGCAATATTAAGCTTCTATTGTCTAGACTGGGATTGCGTTTTTCAATGTACTTCTGTTATCAAATATCCTTTGCTGAACAGCACGGCCACTGTCAGTACCCAGATAGGCTCGAGAGCAGCAGTAAACATTGGCTCACCAAATGTGTTTAGCTAACTCCCACTGGTGCATTGCTGGTGTGGAGCTGACTTTAAATATGTGTTTAACTCTTTTGCAGGCAAGCAATAGAGCAATAATAAAATGCAGTTTTATGTCACTGTTGTGGAATCATTTTTTAAGTTTAATATCCTTTTAAATAGTTCTTCTCTTTTTAAAATGAAAGGTAATTTTAATTTCATTGTATAAGCGTTTAAAGAAAATTCAAAAGCTAATAAACATTCAATAAACATTAATGATAACAACAATTATAAATATAGACACCTATTATGCAAAAATATAAATGTGGGGGCGTGTGTGTCTGGCCAGCAACCGTGTAAGGAGGAAAATATGGGAGCTCCTCACTTTAATTAATCAATCTGTTGGATATCTTCAGCTATCAGCGACATTGAGAGCTACTTTGTCATTAAAAGCCGTGTATAGAGACTCCTGTGTCTTTTGATACCAATATTGCATGAAGCATCTTAATATGAAGACCTAATTGGGAAACTTGAACTACGGCCTATACAGAGATCTACGCCATCCCTCCTGCTCTATTAGGAATTATATCAAGCCTAACGTCACTATATACAGCAATAAGCCCTACTTCTCTGGATGAACTGACTGGGGACTTGGTCGGTGCAACAAATAGTGTGTAAATGGCACAGAGCGGACCAAAGGTAATGGAGGCAATCGACAACTGGGCACTGAAGGTCCGGTCTTCACTGTTTCAACATTTCAGTGAATTACAGAGAGACTTAGAAGCTGTGCTAACCGGGTGGCAACAGGAGCAACAGAGACTCACAGAGAGTAAAAATCTGCAAACACAGAATCCTAACAAGCCCCTGGTACAAGACGCCGCATCTACTTCAGACAAACAAAGGCCTAGATTTAGAGTTTGGCGGTAGCCGTGAAAAACCAGCGTTAGAGGCTCCTAACGCTGGTTTTAGGCTACCGCCGGTATTTGTAGTCAGTCAGGAAAGGGTCTAACGCTCACTTTTCAGCAGCGACTTTTCCATACCGCAGATCCCCTTACGTCATTTGCGTATCCTATCTTTTATTAGACTATCTTTTAGTCTAATAACTCCGGTATTTAGAGTCGTGTCTGAAGTGAGCGTTAGAATTCTAACGACAAAACTCCAGCCGCAGAAAAAAGTCAGTAGTTAAGAGCTTTCTGGGCTAATGCTGGTTTATAAAGCTCTTAACTACTGTGCTCTAAAGTACACTAACACCCATAAACTACCTATGCACCCCTAAACCGAGGTCCCCCCACATCGCCGCCACTCGATTAATTTTTTTTAACCCCTAATCTGCCGACCGCCACCTACATTATACTTATGTACCCCTAATCTGCTGCCCCTAACACTGCCGACCCCTATATTATATTTATTAACCCCTAACCTGCCCCCCACAACGTCGCCGCCAGCTACCTACAATAATTAACCCCTAATCTGCCGACCGCAAAGAGCCGCCACCTACATTATAGCTATGTACCCCTAATCTGCTGCCCCTAACACCGCCGACCCCTATATTATATTTATTAACCCCTAATCTGCCCCCCTCAACGTCGCCTCCACCTGCCTACACTTATTAACCCCTAATCTGCCGAGCGGATCTCACCGCTATTATAATAAAGTTATTAACCCCTAATCCGCCTCACTAACCCTATAATAAATAGTATTAACCCCTAATCTGCCCTCCCTAACATCGCCGACACCTAACTTCAAACATTAACCCCTAATCTGCCGACTGGAGCTCACCGCTATTCTAATAAATGTATTAACCCCTAAAGCTAAGTCTAACCCTAACACTAACACCCCCCTAACTTAAATATAATTTAAATCTAACAAAATTAATTAACTCTTATTAAATAAATTATTCCTATTTAAAGCTAAATACTTACCTGTAAAATAAATCCTAATATAGCTACAATATAAATTATAATTATATTATAGCTATTTTAGGATTAATATTTATTTTACAGGTAACTTTCGGCTAGATTTAGAGTTTTGTCGGTAACGACCCGCGTAGCTAACGCTGGCTTTTTTCTGGCCGCACCTTTAAAATAACTCTGGTATTGAGAGTCCACAGAATGTCTGCGTTAGGCTCCAAAAAAGGAGCGTAGAGCATATTTAACGCAACTTCAACTCTCGATACCAGAGTTGCTTACGGACGCGGCCAGCCTCAAAAACGTGCTCGTGCACGATTCCCCCATAGGAAACAATGGGGCTGTTTGAGCTGAAAAAAAACCTAACACCTGCAAAAAAGCCGCGTTCAGCTCCTAACGTAGCCCCATTGTTGTCTATGGGGAAACACTTCCTACGTCTGCACCTAACACCCTAACATGTACCCTGAGTCTAAACACCCCAAACCTTACACTTATTAACCCCTATTCTGCCGCCCCCGCTATCGCTGACCCCTGCATATTATTTTTAACCCCTAATCTGCCGCTCCGTAAACCGCCGCTACTTACATTATCCCTATGTACCCCTAATCTGCTGCCCCTAACACCGCCGACCCCTATATTATATTTATTAACCCCTAATCTGCCCCCCACAACGTTGCCTCCACCTGTCTACACTTATTAACCCCTAATCTGCCGACCGGACCGCACCGCTATTATAATAAAGTTATTAACCCCTAATCCGCCTCACTAACCCTATAATAAATAGTATTAACCCCTAATCTGCCCTCCCTAACATCGCCGACACCTAACTTCAAACATTAACCCCTAATCTACCGACTGGAGCTCACCGCTATTCTAATAAATGTATTAACCCCTAAAGCTAAGTCTAACCCTAACACTAACACCCCAATAAATTAAATATAATTTTAATCTAACGAAATTAATTAACTCTTCTTAAATAAATTATTCCTATTTAAAGCTAAATACTTACCTGTAAAATAAATCCTAATATAGCTACAATATAAATTATATTTATATTATAGCTATTTTAGGATTAATATTTATTTTACAGGTAACTTTGTATTTATTTTAACCAGGTACAATAGCTATTAAATAGTTAAGAACTATTTAATAGCTAAAATAGTTAAAATAATTACAAATTTACCTGTAAAATAAATCCTAACCTAAGTTACAATTAAACCTAACACTACACTATCAATAAATAAATTAAATACAATTCCTACAAATAAATACAATGAAATAAACTAACTAAAGTACAAAAAATAAAAAAGAACTAAGTTACAAAAAATAAAAAAATATTTACAAACATTAGAAAAATATTACAACAATTTTAAACTAATTAAACCTACTCTAAGCCCCCTAATAAAATAACAAAGACCCCCAAAATAAAAAAATGCCCTACCCTATTCTAAATTACTAAAGTTCAAAGCTCTTTTACCTTACCAGCCCTGAACAGGGCTCTTTGCGGGGCATGCCCCAAGAAATTCAGCTCTTTTGCCTGTAAAAAAACCCATACAATACCCCCCCAACATTACAACCCACCACCCACATACCCCTAATTTAACCCAAACCCCCCTTAAATAAACCTAACACTAAGCCCCTGAAGATCTCCCTACCTTGAGTCGTCTTCACCCAGCCGAGCCCAATTCTTCATCCAAGCGGAGCAAGAAGAGGTCCTCCATCCGGTAGAAGTCTTCATCCAAGCGGGGCAAGAAGAGGTCCTCCATCCGGTAGAAGTCTTCATCCAAGCGGGGCAGAAAAGGTCTTCCATCCGATTGAAGTCTTCATCCAAGCGGCATCTTCTATCATCATCCATCCGGAGCGGAGCGGCAGCATCCTGAAGACCTCCGACGCGGAACATCCATCCTGGCCGACGACTGAACGACGAATGACGGTTCCTTTAAATGACGTCATCCAAGATGGCGTCTCTAATATTCCGATTGGCTGATAGGATTCTATCAGCCATTTGGAATTAAGGTAGGAAAATTCTGATTGGCTGATGGAGTCAGCCAATCAGAATCAAGTTCAATCCGATTGGCTGATCCAATCAGCCAATCAGATTGAGCTTGCATTCTATTGGCTGATCGGAACAGCCAATAGAATGCGAACTCAATCTGATTGGCTGATTGGATCAGCCAATCGGAATTCGAGGGACGCCATCTTGGATGACGTCATTTAAAGGAACCATCATTCGTCGTTCAGTAGTCGGCCAGGATGGATGTTCCGCGTCGGAGGTATTCAGGATGCTGCCGCTCCGCTCCGGATGGATGACGATAGAATATGCCGCTTGGATGAAGACTTCAATCGGATGGAAGACCTCTTCTGCCCCGCTTGGATGAAGACTTCTACCGGATGGAGGACCTCTTCTTGCACCGCTTGGATGAAGAATTTGGCTCGGCTGGGTGAAGACGACTCAAGGTAGGGAGATCTTCAGGCGCTTAGTGTTAGGTTTATTTAAGGGGGGTTTGGGTTAGATTAGGGGTATGTGGGTGGTGGGTTGTAATGTTGGGGGGGGTATTGTATGTTTTTTTTTACAGGCAAAAGAGCTGAATTTCTTGGGGCATGCCCCGCAAAGGGTTCTGTTCAGGGCTGGTAAGGTAAAAGAGCTTTGAACTTTAGTAATTTAGAATAGGGTAGGGCATTTTTTTATTTTGGGGGTCTTTGTTATTTTATTAGGGGGCTTAGAGTAGGTGTAATTAGTTTAAAATTGTTGTAATATTTTTCTTATGTTTGTAAATATTTTTTTATTTTTTGTAACTTAGTTCTTTTTTATTTTTTGTACTTTAGTTAGTTTATTTCATTGTAGTTATTTGTAGGTATTGTATTTAATTAATTTATTGATAGTGTAGTGTTAGGTTTAATTGTAGGTAATTGTAGGTATTTTATTTAATTAATTTATTGATAGTGTAGTGTTAGGTTTAATTGTAACTTAGGCTAGGATTTATTTTACAGGTAATTTTGTAATTAGCCAATTTGTAATCAGCCAATCGGATTGAGCTCGCATTCTATTGGCTGTTCCGATCAGCCAATAGAATGCGAGCTCAATCTGATTGGCTGATCGGATCAGCCAATCGGATTGAACTTGATTCTGATTGGCTGATTCCATCAGCCAATCAGAATTTTCCTACCTTAATTCCGATTGGCTGATAGAATTCTATCAGCCAATCGGAATTCGAGGGACGCCATCTTGGATGACGTCCCTTAAAGGAACCGTCATTCGTCGGGAAGTCGTCGGAAGAAGAAGATGGGTCCGCGGTGGAGGTCTTCAAGATGGAGCCGGTCCTCATCGTATGAAGATAGGAGATGCCGCTTGGAAGAAGATGGTTGCCGGTTCGGATCTACTCTTCTTCCCGGATAGGATGAAGACTTTGGAGCCTCTTCTGGACTTCTTCAGCCGTCGGATGATGGATGTCTAGCCCCCGCTTGGGCTTAGATGAAGATTTCGGAGCCTGGAACAATCAGTGATACCTGGCATGGTGAAGACAAGGTAGGAAGATCTTCAGGGGCTTAGTGTTAGGTTTATTTAAGGGGGGTTTGGGTTAGATTAGGGTTATGTGGGTGGTGGGTTGTAATGTTGGGGGGGGTATTGTATGTTTTTTTTTTACAGGCAAAAGAGCTGAATTCTTTTGGGCATGCCCCGCAAAGGGCCCTGTTCAGGGCTGGTAAGGTAAAAGAGATTTGAACTTTAGTAATTTAGAATAGGGTAGGGCATTTTTTTATTTTGGGGGTCTTTGTTATTTTATTAGGGGGCTTAGAGTAGGTGTAATTAGTTTAAAATTGTTGTAATATTTTTCTGATGTTTGTAAATATTTTTTTATTTTTTGTAACTTAGTTCTTTTTTATTTTTTGTACTTTAGTTAGTTTATTTCATTGTATTTATTTGTAGATATTGTATTTAATTAATTTATTGATAGTGTAGTGTTAGGTTTAATTGTAGGTAATTGTAGGTATTTTATTTAATTAATTTATTAATAGTGTAGTGTTAGGTTTAATTGTAACTTAGGTTAGGATTTATTTTACAGGTAATTTTGTAATTATTTTAACTATTTTAGCTATTAAATAGTTCTTAACTATTTAATAGATATTGTACCTGGTTAAAATAAATACAAAGTTACCTGTAAAATAAATATTAATCCTAAAATAGCTATAATATAATTATAATTTATATTGTAGCTATATTAGGATTTATTTTACAGGTAAGTATTTAGCTTTAAATAGGAATAATTTATTTAATAAGAGTTAATTAATTTCGTTAGATTTAAATTATATTTAAGTTAGGGGGGTGTTAGTGTTAGGGTTAGACTTAGCTTTAGGGGTTAATACATTTATTAGAATAGCGGTGAGCTCCAGTCGGCAGATTAGGAGTTAATGTTTGAAGTTAGGTGTCGGCGATGTTAGGGAGGGCAGATTAGGGGTTAATACTATTTATTATAGGGTTAGTGAGGCGGATTAGGGGTTAATAACTTTATTATAATAGCGGTGCGGTCCGGTCGGCAGATTAGGGGTTAATAAGTGTAGGCAGGTGGAGGCGACGTTGTGGGGGGCAGATTAGGGGTTAATAAATATAATATAGGGGTCGGCGGTGTTAGGGACAGCAGATTAGGGGTACATAGGGATAATGTAAGTAGCGGCGGTTTACGGAGCGGCAGATTAGGGGTTAATAATAATATGCAGGGGTCAGCGATAGCGGGGGCGGCAGAATAGGGGTTAATAAGTGTAAGGTTAGGGGTGTTTAGACTTGGGGTACATGTTAGAGTGTTAGGTGCAGACGTAGGAAGTGTTTCCCCATAGCAAACAATGGGGCTGCGTTAGGAGCTGAACGCGGCTTTTTTGCAGGTGTTAGGTTTTTTTTCAGCTCAAACAGCCCCATTGTTTCCTATGGGGGAATCTAGCCGAAAGTGCGCAACAGATGACCCCAAGCAGCGCTCAATATCTGGAGGCCAGTGTACACCCGGCTGCACAAGAAAGCAGAAATAATGTGGCGACGATTCCTCAGCTCCGTGTCCCTAAAGCATCTTACGATGATTTATTCTTGAGCCATTGGACAGGAGTTAAAGAACATGGGCAACTAGTGACTTAACATGCGATGGTTCATACCTCTCTCTAGGGGCATTGTATTGGGCCTTGTGACCTTCCGGAGTCTGGTGACTGTGGGACTGTGTCCATATTTTGAAAGTAGCCGGAATCGTTTCGGCATAGGCTAATTGACATTTTCATTCAGGCAGAGCCATGCGGCTGCCTAGGAGACTTATCACTATCACGCTGGTCGCTGTGGTTGGAGGTGTTCACGGTTATGTTTAAAAGTTTTTGCTCCCATTAACATTTTAATTTTTTTAATTTTTACTTACACTGCTATTCCTACAGTATGAGCTTATTGTGAGTTAGTTTTTAATGTTGCAGCTCTTAACATTACAGACTTTTTATTCTAATCGTTATTTAATATGTTTTGTGTTGTTTGGCACTTTGTGGGTGGGATGGAGGATTAGACATATTGTTATTAACAGTCCTGCTTACTACAGTACATAGCTCACCTAAATGATGAGACCCTCTACAAGTAGAAATTATTTAAAAGTCTCTCTACTTTATTAGCCTCCAAATATAAAGAATAAAACCAGCCTATTCATAGGCCTTTTTGTGAAGAGGGCTAATGTATTGCTTGTAGGGGAAAAACAGATAATCATTTGGGGTCCTTCTCAGCTTCTAATTTTTACAGTGCACTTGCCGTCCGGGTATAGGGCCCGTACGTGGGGGGCAAGATTTGACTACCCCAGTGTGCGCATAATTTATGCATGTATGCTTCCTATAATCCTAAATTTTTGTAAAGTGAGATTGCTCAGTATATGTTTGTCTTTTTATTTTCCCCCTGTGTGCTTCATGATGTGCCCACGAGATATCTTTTCCTAATCAGACATTTGCTGTTAATGTTAATACATGGTCTAAAGCTCAGACACGTTTCTCCCCCCCCCCTTTCTCTCAAGGTCCAAGAGTGACCATATTTAGCATTACTGCCCTCCCTTACATTATATAGCCTTCATAGGCCCATGATTGGCCCTTTGCAGTTGTGGCAGTGCACTCTTCTGTGAAGGGGGGGGGGGGGGAAGAGGTTTAATTTTCATGGTGGTTTCTATACACTTAATATATTTACACAGCCTTATATAATGTACCTTCTTATTTAAACCATGTGCATAATGGTAAAGCAACTAATGGTGTACTATTGTTAATCCTTTTGAACCCATGTTTAATGTTTATTGTTGTATATTTGAATAACCTCAATAAAATTATATATAAAAAAAATAAACAAAATAATATATAAATGTGACTTTTTTGTTGCAATTCTTCAGAATGTGATAAGAGAAGAAATTGTAACATTAGGGGCTCCATGTACTAAGCCGTCAATTCATCCGTCATTGTAGACGCGGATAAACTCGCCGTTACTCGCCGCGGGCGAAATGGTGTCCGCTGTCGCTATGTACTAATATTCCCCCAATAAATAGACAAGTCTAGCCCGCCGCGAGCAGTTGCGGATTGTTGATAAATTTGACGCCTCGCTCGCCGCGACTAAGCTGATGTACTTAACTTTCAGTTGAATTGTCTGGCCAATTATTAACACGTGACATGCAAGGTGTCACGAACATCATAGTAGTCACGGGAATAGAATTTTGCTCCTATAAAAGTTCAACTTATCTAAACAACTTTATTATTGTTCAAAATTTTTTGAAGAGTGATAACAGAGCGTTATTTTTGTAATATTTATTTACAATTTGGATATGGCTTCATCTAGATCTGATAATATATAAATATTAATATAAAAATAATTATAAAGATTGACAACTATACAATTCAAATTTAAAATATAGATTACTCTTTAATTACAGTCGACAAATTGGGCGCAATTTATGTACATGGAAATGAGAGACAAATTAGACGCCAGTTATGCTGTAAGTACAATGCTGATATTACTGCCTTTTATATATGTCTAGACTGGCGTCTAGATTGACTTTTCTATTGTTTTGTACCTTGCCCGCCACCTAAAAGGTGGCGAGGCAAAAATAACGAGGTGGGAGCGGAAATTGTAGCGAGCGGACAAATAGATTTTTTAGTACATTCGTTTTTGGCGAGTTGGTGGTCAAATGTGTCTAATTACAGTGAAAAATGGAGCGGTAGCGAGGTTTGGCGGATAAGTACGCTCGCAATTTTAAAGATGCGAGTTTTAACATAATTGACGGCTTTGTACATATCAGTTTGCGAATTTTGACGCGAGATTTGTTGCGGGTAGCTCGCTGACTGCTTAGTACATGGAGCCCTAGGTGAAATATATAACTGAATCTAATTCTATCCATTTGCAAACTTTCTCAAAATAGAATGAGCTCACTGTACCATGAAACTCAGACTTCAAGGATAATGGCCCCCATTAAAAACATGACAACATGTGATAAAATCATACAGATGCACAAGTGGCTATTGGCTTAATTTTCCAAGCCATTCCATTCCATTTGAATACCAGCTAGCTCAATTTGGAAACCAGTCCTATTTATGTAAATGATCAACATTTTTGTGCTTTTGATTACGTGAACAAATGGAAGGAAGCCAATGAAAAACATGACATCATCAGGGCTGATACATTATTGTACCCTAAAAAAACTTGTGTCAGTAAAATGCATTTAATCTATATAGTTCCAGATTACGAGTGGGATAGCGTGGCCTCAGAGCTCTGGTTAACTGTTTCGTGAAACAAACAAAGTTTCACAAAACACATCAAAAATTCATTTAAAAGTACAGTTACACTCACAATAACACTATCTAATATAAATTATTTAAAAATATATTGCACAAAAAAGTTATATGGCTCAAAGATATAAGATCTCAGGTATTAGGAAAAAAGGCAGGCAAATATGTATATGTATGTATATATATATACACACACACACACACATATGTTTATATGTGTGTATATATGTATATATGTATTTATATGTGTATATATGTATTTATAGACATATATATACACATATAAACATATAAATATATATATATATATATATATATATATATATACTAATAAATCAATGAAACTGGAAATCTCTAAAGACAAAGTCAAACACACTGAAGAGCAAAGAGGAGAGAGTGGCTGATGTAAAGGAGGAGCTAACTAATGTGAGATGAAATTTAGCCATGGCGCAGAGTGAAATATACTGAAGATCTCCCCAACGGTCCTATGCTTATGCCTCCCCATTTGCTGTGTGATTTTGCTCTGAGCCTCTGCATCATATTTTTAAGAGGAGTTTGTATCATTATTATTATTATCAGGTTGAAACGCCTAGGCTGTCTATTGGACTATGCGCATGTGATCCGGGCTACGAGTGGAGGAAGAGTCTACCATCCCCCAAAAGAAGCGGAGCCAGTAAAGAGCGGAAGATTCTACCATCCTCCAAATAAACAGAGCGGAGAAGCTGTGAACACCCCCACGTATTGTTCCTCCTTATGGTGCGGCACTTACCTCATCAGATTGAGGTTAAGGAATGTAAGTAGGAACCCCGACGAGGATTTATTTTCACTCAACACTACTCTGCACTGGGATCATTTATATGAACTTATTTTTATTTGAACTTTTGCAACTGTGGTAGAGCACTTTTGACTTATAATAAGGTGTTTCGATACCTATAACAATAAGAGCAGTATTGTACAAGCTGTTTTTATTTATTTTCATTCATTTTTATATGTTTGTACTCTTGCAAGTGTGGTTGAGCACTTCTGATACCCAATAAGGTATATTAATACCCATTTTATCTAAGAGCAATATTGAACAAGCTATTTCTATTTATTGTATATGTTTTTAGTCTACCCAGAAAATATACCTTTTTTTATCTGACCATTAGAAAAAAGGGTGTCTGTGGTTAGATACTACCGCACATATAGTTTTTTTCTGTTCAGCGCTGTAACAACTCTTTCAATTTATATATATATATATATATATATATATATATATATATTTATATAGATGCATTGGAGCCCTTTGCAGTCAAGTAGATGAAAACATGTTAAAGCATATTGATGCAATATTCATATTTAATAAAGTGTTATAATGTGTTTTTTCTGTAAATATTTCTCATTCTAATGTTCTGCACATAGCAGAATATGTTCTAAGCATTTATAAATAGATATTCCTATGTATATCTGTATGTATCTATACCTATATATAATCATGTATATAATATATATATATATTTATTTATAGGTAAAGATAGATATTGTACAATAATACAATCAGATATATGTAGAAATATTTATTTATTAATACATAGAACATATTTTGCTATGTGAAGAACATTGGAATGTGAAATATTAATATTTTCATGTCGGGTTAGCATACTTGAGAATATTCTATTGGGTTTGCACGCAAGTAGGGTGTTTTTTCCCCACATTTCTTGCTCCATTGACTTCTATGGGGGAATACGTTAACACAGTCGTGATATTCTAACTTTGTTTTTTTGCGCACATCGGGTTAGAGGGTGAAGGAAAACTTTTTGCTTTTTACTATCAACTGCGAGCGCCTCCTGATGCAAGCGAAAAGCTGACTTCTAGCGGAGTTTGCGCGTGAGCAGGAGCGATAAATATCACTCCACTTGTAATCTGGCTCATAGTTGGATTAGACAGTAAGGATAGAGCTCAAAAAAAAAAAAAGTTTTAAACAAACATTAACTTTACACACACTACTTATATTTGTACACAGTGTGAGTGGGGAGGGAGAAGATGAGTAAGAGGGGGGATTTAGAGGAGAGGGTATCAGTAAGAGGAGGAGGGGAATGCATAGAGAATAAGTGGGGAGAGTAAGGGATGGTGAGAACTGGAGTTAGAGTGGGAGAGACAGTAAGAAATAGTGGGCAGTAAAGGTTGGTGAGAAAGAGGAGAGAATTTAAAGATCGTCTGGTGGAAAAACGTGATGGGAGTGAAAGGAGGGTTTGTATCAGAAAAGCATCACCACCACAGTGATATAGTAAAACTCCTATTGGTGACACTGCCTTCAAACACTGATTTCAGCCATTTGGAATATTTCACAAGCAATCTTGATCCCGTGATGCATCCCTTATTTTATCTCTGTCCCACCAACCACTGGGGGTGTGATTATTTCTAAATCTTGTTATTTCAGCTGGCTATGTTTACATAGCATTTCTATAATCAGTACTTAAAGGGAAATGAAACCCAAAAACAATATTTCAAGATTCAGACAGAGCATACAATTTTAAACAACTTTCCTATTTACTTCTATTAACTTATTTGCTTTGTTCTTTTGGTATATTTTTTTGAAGAGAAAACCTAGGTAGGCTCAGGAGCAGCAATGCACTTACTGGGAGCTAGCTGCTGATTGGTGGCTTCACATATATACCTCTTGTCATTGGTTCACCTAGTGTGTTCAGCTAGCTTCCTGTAGTGCATTGCTGCTCCTTCAACAAAGAATAGCAAAGGAATTAAGTAAATTAGCTAATTGAAGTAAATTGGAAATGTATCTGAAACACGAAAGAAAACTTTGGGCTAGATTACAAGTGGCGCAGTATTTTTTTCCCCGCAATCACAAAAACTCAGCTAGAGTTAAGCTTTTGCGCTAGTTGGATTGCATTCGTATTACAAGTTTAAAAAATGTTTTATTTTGCGCAAGTGGTAACCCGAATAGCGCAAAAATCCTAACATAGATTGTCATGTGCGCTTGCATGTATTCCCCCATAGAAATCAATGGAGAGAAAAAAAGTGTAAAAAAAAACCAAACACGATCACGGGCGAGATTATATATGAGGCAAGCGCTGAAGCCCGCACCGCCCGTAATTTTCCCTCGCACATCGGGGTATTACATATAATGTGCAGGCAATTCATAAAGTGCCGTAAGTTGGATAAACTAGCGATGTCCAAAAATGAGCGTAAATACAAATTTCTCGAGTCGCCAATGACTTACAGCACTTTAGAAACTGCCAGCGCCTAAGAAAATTATAAAAAAAATAAAAAAATCCCCCGTAAAAGTCTAACCCGCCTCCCAAAAATAAACCTGACACATAAAAACCCTTATATCCGCCATCAAACCCACATCGGAACTAAATATATTAACCCCTAAACCGACAACCCCCACAACGCAATAAGCCTGATTAAACTATTAAAGTGAATATAAATTTTGATGCTAAAGTGCTCGGTTTTTAAAAATTCAATTAAAAAAAATCAAAATTTAGATTTTTTTTTTTGTTGTGAAAAAATACTTACATTTTAAACTTGCACCATTGGGTGCTTCATCTTTGTGAGTACCATCCTATATCACATTGAATATTCTTCTGTATAGACGTTACTAGGCCATATTGGCGCCTCTGTGTCCTCCTTTTTTTCCAGATCATTCATCACCAGGGAATGACCATCCTTTTGACAGAGTACTGCCTCCTGTTGGATGTTAAGGACTTTTTATATGCAATACTTTCTGCTGTGCTATAGCTTGATTTGATTTGTTGCTCATATTATTTCTTGGAGATTTTTGCTACAGGATTTGTATTTAGGAAGCGCCCCCTATGGGAATATCTCTGTTGCTTATATTTCCCTTATTCTTTCTACCTTTTAAACTTGACAGCCGCTCCAGCTTCCCCCGGTCGTCGCAAGCTATTTCTGACGTCAAAAATAACGGATCGGTCATCCTCCAATAACGGCTTCCCCCCCCCCCGGGGGAATCAGTGTCTGATTTAATGCTGTGATTGGAGAAAGCTGGATTCCTCATTTTAGACCCAGGAAGAGGCTATGCGACGGGCGGAGGAAGCTGGAGCGGCTGTCAAGTTTAAAAGGTAAGTATTTTTCCACAACATGAGTGTAATGTAAATTTTGATGAAGTAAAGTGCCCCTGTTTTTAATCAAATTTTTAACTTTAACCCCTAATCCACAATTCACCTACATTGCGATCTACCTAATAAAAGTATTAACCCCTAAATCCGCCAACCCCAACATCGCAAACTATTTAATAAAACTATTAACCCCTAATCCACTATTAACCCACAACACAATAAACCTATTAAAGTATTAACCCCTAACCCGCCAAACCCACACAACGCAATGATAATAAATCTATTAACTCCTAAACCTCCAAACCCCACAACCCAAATAATTAAACACTTAGCCCCCTAACTTAACACCCCCTAAACTAACCCCATTACATAAATTAAACTAAATTACAATTAAAATTTAAAAAAAAACTAACATTACTTTAAAAATAAAAAAACTAAGTTTAAATTAAGCTAAAATTACAGAAAATAAAAAAGCTAAAATTACAGAAAATAAAAACAAAATGATCAAAAATAAAAAAATTATACCTAATCCCTATCAAATTAAAAAAGCCCCCCCAAAATAAAAACACCCACTAATCTAATGCTAAACTACCTGTAGCCCTTAAAAGGTACTGAAATCCTATTGGCTGATTTAAACAGCCAATAGGATTTCAGTATATCTCATCCTATTGGCTAATTTGAATTTGAAGACTCAAATCAGCCAATAGGAATTCAAGGGACGCCATTTTTAATTGCGTACCTTGAATTCACTATTTAGTGTACGGCGGTGATCGTACAAAGAGGATCCTCCATGCTCCATGGCTCCGCGATTGCCGGTCTTCAGTTCCAGGGTCGCCAGTCTTCAGTTCCAGGGTCACCGGTCTTCAACTCCGTGGTCATCTGTCTTCAGCTCCAACCTCCGCTCTGCGCTGGCTTGTTCCTGGAAGAAGAAAGAAGAGGTCGCTGCTTGGAAGAAGACTTCCCCGCCTGGAACAGGACCTTCTCCGCCGGACTTCAGGAACCGTGAGTACCAACCTGGGGGTAAGACTAAGGTTTTTTAAAATTTTTTTGTTTTATTTAGATTAGGGATGGGCACGTCTTAAAAGAGCTAAATGCCCTTTAAAGGCAGCAAAAGAGCTGAATGCCCTTTTAAGGGCAATGCCCATACAAATGCCCTTTTCAGGGCAACGGGTAGTTTAGGTTTTTTAGTGTTAGGTTCTTTTATTTTGGGGGGTTTGGTGGGTGGGAGGGGGTTTACTGTTAGGGGGAACTTTTTTTTAAGGAAAAGAGCCGATTTCTTTAGGGCACTGCCCTACAAAAGGCCCTTTTAAGGGCTACTGGTAGTTTAGCATTAGATTAGAGGGTGTTTTTATTTTGGGGGGCTTTTTTATTTTGATAGGGATTTGGTTTTTAGCTTAATTTTAACCTCTGTATTACAATATTTTACGCTTATAGAGGTTCTAGTTTCCGATATTATATACAAATGATTTTCTATTAGCAAGTTTATTTTCGCCAGAGATGGGTTGATAGGTGCCTTTGCTGATTTCCTTTTTTTTTTTTAGACTTGCTTGTACGTATAACTTGTTTTTTAATGTTTGCGGTTACCTAGGTCTTATATGGCAGAAGCATTACACTTACCTTAGTAGTTTATTTAAAAGTATGATGGCAAGTACTGATTTACTAGATTTCTACAACTATAAATAACTTGGTTCATGAAAGCAGAGACAGATCTCCTATATTACTGAGGTTTTTCTCCCACTTTGTTGTGTTTCCAGCGGCCGGGGTAGCATTGCAACTCTCTTTTCAAATAGGGGAATTATTAAGTTTGCTAAGTGTCTCTGTTGGGGAATAAGATTCAAGACTAGTTTAGTTGCTGGTCACCTGCAATTCCTATAAACAAACAGTATATATGTTTAAATCAAACAAAAGGTCTCTGTTGTATACCTTGTTTAAATGGCTGCACCCGCTTGCATAACATCTTCACTTGCTGAAAAAGTGTGCTACTTATCTGGGTACGAGGTCTTCCATGTGGGAAAAGCTTTACGTTAAAAACTTGTCAATAATATGGTTACTAGCCTTATACCCACTATAGCTGGATTATCATCTCTTTTCATAGTAGGTAGCCTAAATATAATAAAACAGTTATTTTTCTTTTATATAGAGCAATACCTTAAATGAACATAGGATTCCTGACGGACTATATAGACCGGCTCATATAGGAAGTTAATTAACATAATTTAACCCTATACATTATGTATGTTTCTGTGTCCTTCCTAAACATAGCTTGGAACCTACTTGGTCTTCAGTTTATAATGTTTGTCTCTCTATTTTACTAGGCCCATCTTCCTATTATTAGACTGGGTCCAAAAGTGGCCCTTTAGCTATATCCCCCAATTAACCCCTCTATGCTTTAACTGTAGCATAGTAAACCAAGAGTGGCCATTTCCATACTTATTTTTTTCAGTATACTTTTGGTGATTCCTGAATACTTAATACATAAGATTTGAAGTTTATACTTAATAATATGCAAACTTTTTATTTGTTTTTACTGCTCTTGAAAAAGACGCTTGAGCGTTGAAACGCGTAGAGCTAAAATAAATATTTATATCTTTTATACACTTGGAATCTTTTTCTTTCCTGTGACGAGCCAGACTTACTATATTTGATAAGCAAGTTACTATTTGATTTGTAATAAAAGTTACTATTTTACTGCTGATGGGGTTTTTAATCCATTTCCAGCCCAGCTGACATCCTCTTTGGGATTTGTTTCCTATCTTCTGGAGAAAGGCATACCTTAAAAGTTGAACTCACATTATTGAAGGAGTGAGTATATTGCACATTATTTTTGTGGATTTAAACGTGCACATCAAGTCCATTTCTATCTATCATTAGAAAACTTAACTTCATATCAAGACCAGCGCCATCCATTTCTATTTGCCTATACTTAATAATATGTTGTTATTCTCATCTACAACAAATAGGGTGGAAAGAATATGTGTCTGCATAATTATGATGACAAGATTTATGTGGTCAGTTGTTCTGCCTTTTCCTTACATCTGTATTGTATTGGTTACTATTATTTTGATAATGGTCAAATGTTCGTATCATTATTCATTACATTTTCTGTAACTATCTGACAGGTTATATATTGTTTGTAATGTTGTATTTTCTTCTGCTAAAACCTCAATAAAAATATTAAATAAAAACAAAAAACATACTTTTGATTTTACAATATGTGATCTGGTGTTCTACTTGATAGAAATTGTCTAGTGCTTTACTGGCCTGTCTCAATTATTCTAATACCCTCATTACATTTTTAATCAACATAATAAATAAAACATTTAAAAGAAGCATAGGAGTGAGAAGGCGTCATGCCATAAAACTAACCCCCCCCCCCCCCCCCCCCCAGTTAAAGGGGATAACTGTTATCAGCTTAAAGGGACATGATACCCAAATATTTTCTTTCATATTTTAGGTAGAACATACAATTTTAAACAGCTTTCTGGTTTACTTCTATTATCAAATTTGCTTCATTCTCTTGGTATCATTTGTTGAAGGAGCAGCAATGCACTTCTGGTTTCCAACTGTACACATGGGTGAGCCAATGACAATAGGCATACAGGGAGTGCAGAATTATTAGGCAAGTTGTATTTTTGAGGATTAATTTTATTATTGAACAACAACCATGTTCTCAATGAACCCAAAAAACTCATTAATATCAAAGCTGAATATTTTTGGAAGTAGTTTTTAGTTTGTTTTTAGTTTTAGCTATTTTAGGGGGATATCTGTGTGTGCAGGTGACTATTACTGTGCATAATTATTAGGCAACTTAACAAAAAACAAATATATACCCATTTCAATTATTTATTTTTACCAGTGAAACCAATATAACATCTCAACATTCACAAATATACATTTCTGACATTCAAAAACAAAGCAAAAACAAATCAGTGACCAATATAGCCACCTTTCTTTGCAAGGACACTCAAAAGCCTGCCATCCATGGATTCTGTCAGTGTTTTGATCTGTTCACCATCAACATTGCGTGCAGCAGCAACCACAGCCTCCCAGACACTGTTCAGAGAGGTGTACTGTTTTCCCTCCTTGTAAATCTGATTTGATGATGGACCACAGGTTCTCAATGGGGTTCAGATCAGGTGAACAAGGAGGCCATGTCATTAGATTTTCTTCTTTTATACCCTTTCTTGCCAGCCACACTGTGGAGTACTTGGACGCGTGTGATGGAGCATTGTCCTGCATGAAAATCATGTTTTTCTTGAAGGATGCAGACTTCTTCCTGTACCACTGCTTGAAGAAGGTGTCTTCCAGAAACTGGCAGTAGGACTGGGAGTTGAGCTTGACCCCATCCTCAACCCGAAAAGGCCCCACAAGCTCATCTTTGATGATACCAGCCCAAACCAGTACTCCACCTCCACCTTGCTGGCGTCTGAGTCGGACTGGAGCTCTCTGCCCTTTACCAATCCAGCCACGGGCCCATCCATCTGGCCCATCAAGACTCACTCTCATTTCATCAGTCCATAAAACCTTAGAAAAATCAGTCTTGAGATATTTCTTGGCCCAGTCTTGACGTTTCAGCTTGTGTGTCTTGTTCAGTGGTGGTCGTCTTTCAGCCTTTCTTACCTTGGCCATGTCTCTGAGTATTGCACACCTTGTGCTTTTGGGCACTCCAGTGATGTTGCAGCTCTGAAATATGGCCAAACTGGTGGCAAGTGGCATCTTGGCAGCTGCACGCTTGACTTTTCTCAGTTCATGGGCAGTTATTTTGCGCCTTGGTTTTTCCACACGCTTCTTGCGACCCTGTTGACTATTTTGAATGAAACGCTTGATTGTTCGATGATCACACTTCAGAAGCTTTGCAATTTTAAGAGTGCTGCATCCCTCTGCAAGATATCTCACTATTTTTGACTTTTCTGAGCCTGTCAAGTCCTTCTTTTGACCCATTTTGCCAAAGGAAAGGAAGTTGCCTAATAATTATGCACACCTGATATAGGGTGTTGATGTCATTAGACCACACCCCTTCTCATTACAGAGATGTACATCACCTAATATGCTTAATTGGTAGTAGGCTTTCGAGCCTATACAGCTTGGAGTTAGACAACATGCATAAAGAGGATGATGTGGTCAAAATACTCATTTGCCTAACAATTCTGCACTCCCTGTATAAATACAGCAACCAATCAGCAGCTAGAACCTAGGTTATTTGCTGCTCCTGAGCTTTATAAACCTTTCAGCAAAGTATAACAAGAGAAGGAAGCAAATTAAATAATAGAAGTAAAATGGAAAGTTGTTTAAAATTGTATTTTCTACCTAAACCATTAAAGGGACAGTCAATTAAAAAAAACTTTCATGTTTCAAAT
Source organism: Bombina bombina (assembly GCF_027579735.1). Taxonomy (NCBI): domain Eukaryota; kingdom Metazoa; phylum Chordata; class Amphibia; order Anura; family Bombinatoridae; genus Bombina; species Bombina bombina. The sequence continues at coordinate 372,947,080 of NC_069501.1, forward strand.
AGGGCATGTAATTTTAAACCACTTTCCAATTTACTTTTATCACCAATTTTGCTTTGTTCTCTTCGTATTCTTATAGTTGAAAGCTAAACCTAGGAAATTCATATGCTAATTTCTTAGTCCTTGAAGGCCGCCTCTAATCTAAATGCATTTTGACAGTTTTTCACCACTAGAGGGCATTAGCTCGTGTGTTTCATATAGATAACATTGAGCTCTTGCATGTGAATTCACCATGGAGACAGCACTGATTGGCTAAAATGCAAGTCTGTCAAAAGAACTGAAATAAGGGGGCAGTCTGCTGAGGCTTAGATACAAGTTAATTACAGAGGTAAAACGTGTATAATTATAACTGTGTTGGTTATGCAAAACTGGGGAATTGGTAATTAAGGGTTTATCTATCTTTTAAAACAACAAAAATTCTGGTGTTGACTGTCCCTTTAATGTCTAATTATGACTTTACTGTCCCTTTAAATACCACAACATTTCTGCATAATAGAACAAGAATATGTTTACTGGACATCATATTATATTTTTATAAAAAAAACAAAAAAACAAAAAAAAAAAACCTATAATGAAACATGCTTTAAATATACCTGTATACGTTTTCAGATCAGGCTCTGTTTATTACTGTTCTTTTAGGCTGAAAACTAATTAAAACCATAGCATTATAAATGTGTGTTAGAGTCTAATTGTTATTTCCAGCGCTACAGACCTTTGTGGCGCTATACAAGTAAATGATGATGATAATAATAATATAGTAAAGCAATTTGAATAAAATATCTTAAGGCTCTAATAACAAAGCACCTTAATGTATACTTTATATTCTTAAAGCCTTGAAAAAAAAAATATAATAGGTACTTCTTGTGCAACATACATTTCATCATTCAGAACATGAATAATAATATGGTTGCGCAAATACCTTTAATTCAAAAGAAGAGGCAGGTGATATGTGTGAAACCCTAATGTAAACAAGCTGGAACATTACTGTGGGAGGAGAGCGTAATATATTAAATTACACGGATCCTCATTTATTCATGAAAAAGGTAATTGCTGTAGATTATTGGTCTCCAAGATATTTTTTTCCCTTGGGCTCTATAGATGTAGTTTTGAATATCTCTACTACTAGTAATATTCTACTGCACTAACACTGATTTTTTTTTCTTTCTTTTAAATAGCTAAGATTTGTCAATCATGCACCCCTGTGAGAAGGTTTAACCATAGTCTGATCTAGTCTGGTTGTTTAAAAACAATTGCAGCAAAGTGTTAATATATTCACCTATTGTATTAATTTACTGTATGACTGCAGAAATATGATGTAGTTACAAGGGGTTTACTGTTAAAAAGGTACAGGTGGGTGAACTTAAAGGGACACTCAATCAAAATTAAACTTTCATTATTCAGATAGAGCAGCCATTTTAAACAACTTTACAATTTACGTATATTAACTAAAAGTGCACAGTCTTTTTATATTTAAACTTTTTGAGTCACCAGTTCCTACTGAGCATGTGCAAGAATAAGTGTGTATGCATTTGTGAATGGTTGATGGCTGTCACATGGTACGTGTATACATTTGTGATTGGCTGATGGCTGTCACATGGTACAGGGGGAGTGGAAAGACACATAACTTTTAAAATTGTCAGAAAGAAAATCTACTATTCATTTGAAGTTCAGACTAAGTGCTATTGCATTGTCTTGTTATCTTGCATTTGTTGATTATGCAAATCTACTGTGTTGACTGGTCCTTTAACAGTTTCTAAGGAAGTCTGTTACACAGAGATATAATAAAACATTTGCTGAATGTTTAATTCTAAAAGATAAATTCACAATCATAAATACAGATTCAACATATAAAATTCAGGTATACCACAATTTAAAAAATGTATAAGGGACGTCTCCCTGTGATCCAAAATATATGGAAAAAATATATATATACTGTATGTCCATTAAAAATTCTCTGAGAGTATCATTTGAGTTAATCCACCTTTGTATCCAATATGTAGAAAGTCAGAGTGAATTTCACCATAAAAGCATTGATCGTCTCCCAAGCCGTATTACATACTTTGGGGCTGATTTATCATGTGTCTGGCGGACATGATCCACTGTAACGATCATGTCTGCCAGACATTGATAAATGCCAACAGCATACGCTGTCAGCATTTATCATTGCAAAAGCAGTTCTGGTGAAACAGATGTATTTGGACCCATTCGAGTCATGATAAATCGACCCCTTTGTGTGAACCTGGTGAAACTTCCTGCTTCTTAGTGTAGTGGTTTCCTGGTGTAACGGTTTCTCTTGGTGCAGATCACCTAGGGTCTTCCTCCTTTTACATGACTGTTGAGGCACTAAGTAATTCATACACTTTCAGTATATATCATCAAATTTTTCTATATAGCTGTTAGCAGGAGGATATTATTGACAGCACATATGATTTGTAACAGCCCTGCTTGTAACAGCCCAAGCAGGACTGAATGCAACGCCGCCCGTTTCATTGCAGACTGCTAGCAGGAGGTGTCAATCAACCCGATTGTATCTGATCGGGTTGATTGCTGTCCTCCGCCTCAGAGGCGGCAGACTAGTTAAGGAGCTGCGGTCTTAAGAACACTGCTTCATAAGTGCTGTTTCCGGCGAGCCCAAAGGCTTGCATGGAAACAGGGGGATCAGGGGCCATTCGGCCCTTGTTAAATCGGCCCCAAAGTGTGTAATACGGCTTGGGAGATGATCGATTTGCTTTATGTGAGCGCAGGGCACACAGTAAAAGAAGAAGAAAATCAGGGTCAGGTAATACAAGCGATCTCTGTTGCTTTGGTAAACATTGTAACTTTAGAGCTACATCAAGGCGTATTGTTACTTATCACAGTTAGAACAGCTGAAGTGGCCAAACGAGCAATAAAGTTCACTACTGTTGTTCTGCTTATAGGATATCAATGCTTTTATGGTGAAATTCACTCTGACTTTTTAAATATTGGATACAAAGGTGGTTTAACTCAAATGATACTCTCAGAGAATTTTTATTTTTTTATTTTTATTTTATTGAGGAAAACCTTTTACAACACAATATTGTTAGACACCAGGAAAGAGAGGGGAAAAAAAGACATAACATAGTTACAACAAGCAAAATCAGATGCATACTGTCTTACAGTTAGATACAAGAAGAACACTGTAATTGCATCCACCATGGTCTGGTGTCTCTCTGCAATTTCTCATTTAAGGAACCTCAATTTTGGATTTTTGGTGAAAACACTCAGAAGGGGATTACTCTTACGCATAGCCGGGTAGAAGTGAACTTAATGTAAGGGAAGGGTGGGGGATCAGTACGTAGCAAGGTGTATGAGATGTACTTATCCGATTATAAGATCTGAGCCAGTGGACCGCTTTATAGCGAACATATGCATTTATTGATTACGTGTGGGCTCCAGGTGGAGAGAAAGAGAAATGAAAAAAAAAGGGGGGAGGCGGTATGAGTAAGGACATTTAGAGCTCATTGGCGTTGATTTGGAGCCAGTCGCTCCAAATGTTCCAGTAGGAGTCAATGAAGTCTTGTGTAGTGTGTATGTATCTTTCCATGGTTGCAAAGTGATTCATCAAGTCCCTAATACATGCCGTTGAGGGGGGTTCATTTTGTTTCCACGCTCTAGCAAGGAGATTTTCTTCAACCATGTGAAATAGAACTAGTTGGGGGGAGAGAGTGACTTGTATCCCTAGTGTTTGCAGTAATAAAGTTATGTCTCTCCATAAAGGAGCTAATTTCGGGCACGTACACCATATATGTAAATCTGTTCCCTGCTGCCCGCACTGTCCTCTCAGAGAATTTTTAATGGACATATATATATATATATATATATTTATATATATTTTGGCTATTTTGGATCACAGGTAGATGTCCCTTATACATTTTTTAGCTTGTGGTATACCTGAATTTTATATATTGAATCTGTTTTTATGATTGTGAATTTGTCTTTTAGAATTAAACATTCAGCAAATGTTTTATTATATCTCTGTGTAACAGACTTCCTTAGAAACTGTTAAGTATTTGCTGCATAGCGCCCTCTTCACCCACCTATACCTTTTCAACTGCTATTTCAAAAGCTATTGAGGAGCTTATCTAGAAGAGTGGCTATAACACCCCCAGCGCCTACCCTATTTTTACACTTTAAACAAAAGGGGTTTACTGTCCCTTTAAAGCTGTTTATTTTGAATGTACCAGGAAGTGCATGTCTGTGTTCATCTGGGCCTTCAGGACTCATTCTTCACTGTCTGATATGTGTCTTACTGATTTATTGGACTTTAACACACAAACATGAATTAGCCTGTTTGCTGGTAAATTAACACCCCCAATATTGCCAGCTGTCAATGCTGTCAACTGTGCTCCCACAAACCCTTTTTTTTAGATGTGCTTCAGACAGGCCAATGAGAAGCTTTACACCCACCCCTTTTTGAGTAGACTGGTGCATTGAATGCCCCTCTTTACATTCAGAATCCAGCATCAGTCAGGGCCACAGGGTGTTGCCCATTCTTTCGCAATGTATGCTGTTATATTCAAAAATAATTGTGACCTACAGTACCAACAAATATGTACTATGATCAATCTATGTGCAGAAATGTGTCCAATACACAGTAATGTAATAAACAATAAAAGAAAGAAAGAGCAAGTAACTTTATATTACTTATTAGGCTAATTAGTGTTTCAAACATTGGAATTCCATTCTATAGAGTAGAGTTTAACAAATCCTGGGACCCTTGGGACCAAGGCTTTTGAATTTTTTCTCTGGCTCTTAACTTTTAAATTTCACATATATTTGTATACAAACACACTAATCATGCTCCTAAAATGAGCTTCTAACTTGTTAAAAGGCCAGAACAGTGGAAAAATGACAGATCTTGTCATTTTAAGACTATTGAGCCTACATTACTGCAGAGCACTGCTGGTCCCGAGCTGAGAGCGTCACTGATCCAATAAGCAACATTAGTTGCACATCTTAGTTGCACATATAAATAAGCTCTTTTTAACTAAACTTGGTTGTATCTTGGTTTTGCTGTGTGATGGCTTTGGCAAGCCTATCCATGCCTGCTTGGAAAAGAGATAGTCACTGTATTTATTTTGTTTTCATTTGTATTTTGGTGTGAATAAGACATGGGGGGGCCGATTTACCAAGCAGTGGATGCTGCTTATACCACGCAAGACTTCTTAAGACCGCTTCTCTTTATTGGCAGACTGCAATCATCCCGATCAGATACGATTGTGATGATTGACACCCCCTGACACGTTCAGGGGGCAGCATTGCACAAGCATTTCACCAGACATGCTTGTGCAATGATACATGCCGACAGCATATACATTTAGCGTATGCATTTAGCGATGTTAGGGCGTAGAATCATGTCTGTCCAACATTTGATAAAGCAGCCTTTGGCCTTTGTTGATCTTATGTATACATATGTTTGCATATTGTGGCATCTAAGTCTCTGGCATATTGAGGAAGGCAGAATAATACAAAAAAATTACATTTGTTGAGCTGACATCTGTTGATCTCCTGCAGTTTACAGATTAGATTGAAAAATCCTTTGTTTTAGGCATATTTTCTGCAGTTAACATTGGGTGTTTTGGGGGTGAGTAGAGAAGGTTAGATTATCATAACCTGCTTCTTGATCTGCTGCAAAATGTCCCTGGAATTGTTTTGTTTTGTCCCCCCCCCCCCCCCCAGATGTTGGTAACTACAGGGAGTGCAGAATTATTAGGCAAATGAGTATTTTGACCACATCATCCTCTTTATGCATGTTGTCTTACTCCAAGCTGTATAGGCTCGAAAGCCTACTACCAATTAAGCATATTAGATGATGTGCATCTCTGTAATGAGAAGGGGTGTGGTCTAATGACATCAACACCCTATATCAGGTGTGCATAATTATTAGGCAACTTCCTTTCCTTTGGCAAAATGGGTCAAAAGAAGGACTTGACAGGCTCAGAAAAGTCAAAAATAGTGAGATATCTTGCAGAGGGATGCAGCACTCTTAAAATTGCAAAGCTTCTGAAGCGTGATCATCGAACAATCAAGCGTTTCATTCAAAATAGTCAACAGGGTCGCAAGAAGCGTGTGGAAAAACCAAGGCGCAAAATAACTGCCCATGAACTGAGAAAAGTCAAGCGTGCAGCTGCCAAGATGCCACTTGCCACCAGTTTGGCCATATTTCAGAGCTGCAACATCACTGGAGTGCCCAATAGCAAAAGGTGTGCAATACTCAGAGACATGGCCAAGGTAAGAAAGGCTGAAAGACGACCACCACTGAACAAGACACACAAGCTGAAACGTCAAGACTGGGCCAAGAAATATCACAAGACTGATTTTTCTAAGGTTTTATGGACTGATGAAATGAGAGTGAGTCTTGATGGGCCAGATGGATGGGCCCGTGGCTGGATTGGTAAAGGGCAGAGAGCTCCAGTCCGACTCAGACGCCAGCAAGGTGGAGGTGGAGTACTGGTTTGGGCTGGTATCATCAAAGATGAGCTTGTGGGGCCTTTTCGGGTTGAGGATGGAGTCAAGCTCAACTCCCAGTCCTACTGCCAGTTTCTGGAAGACACCTTCTTCAAGCAGTGGTACAGGAAGAAGTCTGCATCCTTCAAGAAAAACATGATTTTCATGCAGGACAATGCTCCATCACACGCGTCCAAGTACTCCACAGCGTGGCTGGCAAGAAAGGGTATAAAAGAAGAAAATCTAATGACATGGCCTCCTTGTTCACCTGATCTGAACCCCATTGAGAACCTGTGGTCCATCATCAAATGTGAGATTTACAAGGAGGGAAAACAGTACACCTCTCTGAACAGTGTCTGGGAGGCTGTGGTTGCTGCTGCACACAATGTTGATGGTGAACAGATCAAAACACTGACAGAATCCATGGATGGCAGGCTTTTGAGTGTCCTTGCAAAGAAAGGTGGCTATATTGGTCACTGATTTGTTTTTGTTTTGTTTTTGAATGTCAGAAATGTATATTTGTGAATGTTGAGATGTTATATTGGTTTCACTGGTAAAAATAAATAATTGAAATGGGTACATATTTGTTTTTTGTTAAGTTGCCTAATAATTATGCACAGTAATAGTCACCTGCACACACAGATATCCCCCTAAAATAGCTAAAACTAAAAACAAACTAAAAACTACTTCCAAAAATATTCTGCTTTGATATTAATGAGTTTTTTGGGTTCATTGAGAACATGGTTGTTGTTCAATAATAAAATTAATCCTCAAAAATACAACTTGCCTAATAATTCTGCACTCCCTGTATACTGTCTACTGTGTATGTTTGTACACTTGCAAAGCACACATTGTAACGCTGGAAAAGGGTGAAGCCATAATTGTCATATTCATGAATGTACAGACACACAACAATTACACAGTGATTTGTAAGGCGTGAAATGTCTAAATGATTATGAAATAACTAAAGCAGCTAGACTGTATCCTGATTCACACCACATACTTCCATGCCAAGCCCACAGGGTACATTTTTACAATGCAGGACAGGTGCCTGGAAAAATTATATAACGGGTCAGGAGGCCAAAAAACTGGGCTGTCCCTGGAAAATCAGGACAGTAGAGTATTTGACTGGCTGTGCAAAAATAAAACTGTTATGAAACTCAGAACCTAAAGATATGACAAATGTCAGTGCTGCAAAATTAGTTAAACATTTATTTTTAATGAACAAACAAAAACTTTCCAATACAATGTTGGATTTTCAAATATATAGTATTTGTTATCCCTTTCTAAAAATGTATCTTGTGTGTACTATGAACATTTCCACTAGTAGAATATTCCACCATCTGACAGCCTTTTTGGCACTATTCAATGTATACTGTATTCTCATGTCTACTGTACGCATGAATACCCTATAATTATGTGAACTGGCAGTTGAAAGTTGATTTGTTTCATGCCAAGCTGAAATCCTTTATTTGCTTAAGCTCATAGCAAAATTGCATCATAATGGAATTATTCTAACCTTTATGACTCTTGAGATTTCATGAGGGATAACTTTATCAGTTTCTGTTCTGATTACTCAATTAAAAACTGTAAATTCTTCAAGATTCAAGAAACCGACATTACAGTTATAGTAATTTGGATCAGTACAAAGTGCTTTTAATATTTCTGCTTTTTTACAATACACTGTTCTTATGTTGCAATGGATCAAACTATCGCCTAGATTTAGAGTTCTGCGTTAGCCGTCAAAACCAGCGTATAGGGCTTCTAACGCTGGTGTTTACCGCCCGCTGGTATTTAGAGTTCACTTACCAACACTCCAAAATTTCCGAACGCTGAAATCTCTAACGACAACTCATACCCAGGAGTTAACATCTACTGACAAAATAAACATCCACGAATCACAAAACAAATATTACACAAAGTACACTTACACTCATACAAACACTACACTATATTTATTTTTCATATTTTTTTTTCCATCAAAATAGAAAGGATCAAAGTTGCGAGATCTCGGGTGTTAGAAAAAAAAACAACACAAATCCATTTTGCCATTGACTTACATTGACAGACGGGAAAAGACACTCATATAGCTACATCTAACTAATAATATTATCACAAACATACACTCATCGATGCATACAAAAAATATACTCAACATTACATACACAAAGAAGTTATTTATTACGAAATTAGCACAATTTAGCTACTTTTTCACACAAGACCATGACGTCACTCACTTTACGCTCATAACCAGTCTTGGATTTTATTTACACACACATTTTGAGCCTCCATTGACTTCTATGGGGAAGACGTGCTCGTGCACGCGACAGACAGATTTTCCTAACAAAAAACTCTAAATAAAAACTTGGGTGTAAGAGAGGGGCTGTGTAAACAGCTGAGAGAACCAACAATAGCTAAAAGAGTTTAAATAAAAATATCTCAATATGTATAATACAATGTATCGTAAAATTAGATATATATCAATATGTATAATAAAAAACAAACATAGAAAGGGATAATATAAGCTAGTTTAATAAAAAGCAATAATAAATAACAATAGTAAGTTGTGGCCACAACTAAATAAAATGATGAAGAAAAATTAGCAGCATAGATTTACAATTCACAATTCAAACGCTATTAATTAACTATGACGGTTCAGCGATGTAATATCACTTAGATAAGGTGCAATACTAAGCCTCCTGTAAGTAAATAAAACTGAAATAATTGGCTTGTAATTTCTCCGATAATGTCCGTATGTGATTTAAAACTGGTGAGTTAGGGTATCCTTTGTGAATGAAATAGTCCCGTTGAAAGTGTGTAGGCAAATTCCTATTGCGTGTACTGAGTTGAGCTTCGTGAGTTGAAGTGAGTGAGAGACGGCAATCTGCTGTTTTGCCGTACTATGTTAAAGTGCAAGTGATAGATAGTTCTTTGTTAAGTGAACTAGTAGATACGTGAATTTCTTTGAATTAGCTTCTTTGCAAAAAAGTGACAAGTTTTCTTATTTAAGAATATTTTATCAATGTGATAGTTATAAAATGTTCAATGTGAATCTTCAGCTGTATGACAGGCTTATTAGCTGCACTCCCCGGCCAGCGTATGTGTGTAAATGCGTGGCGGAAGTACTCACAGCTGCTTCACTGTCTCGTGACAGCACTGAATCCTTTCTAGTTGCCGTTCGGCTGTTCCGTTGAAAGAATGGACAATGGTCTCCTTGATCTTCCTGGATCCTCCTGGATCTTTCCTGGGTACTATCGATAGATGATGGGTGACAATGGAAAGTGTAAACAGACTCCACAGCTTCCTATCTACGCGTTTCAGCACTGTGAGTGCCTTCATCAAGAATGTTTTCGTGGAGTCAGAATGTTCCTTTTAAATGGTTCTCATAACCCGTATGTAAGACCCGTATGTTAGTAATGGGTCCTAGAGGTTCTCGGCTTTAGATATATTGTATCAAAGTGTTTTACAGAGTATCCAGTACCAGCAGCAGCTGCAAAGGAAGTAAATGGGACCCATTTACTTCCTGTGCAGCTGCTGCTGGTACTGGATACTCTGTAAAACACTTTGATACAATATATCTAAAGCCGAGAACCTCTAGGACCCATTACTAACATACGGGTCTTACATACGGGTTATGAGAACCATTTAAAAGGAACATTCTGACTCCACGAAAACATTCTTGATAAAGGCACTCACAGTGCTGAAACGCGTAGATAGGAAGCTGTGGAGTCTGTTTACACTTTCCATTGTCACCCATCATCTATCGATAGTACCCAGGAAAGATCCAGGAGGATCCAGGAAGATCAAGGAGACCATTGTCCATTCTTTCAACGGAACAGCCGAACGGCAACTAGAAAGTATTCAGTGCTGTCACGAGACAGTGAAGCAGCTGTGAGTACTTCCGCCACGCATTTACACACATACGCTGGCCGGGGAGTGCAGCTAATAAGCCTGTCATACAGCTGAAGATTCACATTGAACATTTTATAACTATCACATTGATAAAATATTCTTAAATAAGAAAACTTGTCACTTTTTTGCAAAGAAGCTAATTCAAAGAAATTCACGTATCTACTAGTTCACTTAACAAAGAACTATCTATCACTTGCACTTTAACATAGTACGGCAAAACAGCAGATTGCCCTGTCTCTCACTCACTTCAACTCACGAAGCTCAACTCAGTACACGCAATAGGAATTTGCCTACACACTTTCAACGGGACTATTTCATTCACAAAGGATACCCTAACTCACCAGTTTTAAATCACATACGGACATTATCGGAGAAATTACAAGCCAATTATTTCAGTTTTATTTACTTACAGGAGGCTTAGTATTGCACCTTATCTAAGTGATATTACATCGCTGAACCGTCATAGTTAATTAATAGCGTTTGAATTGTGAATTGTAAATCTATGCTGCTAATTTTTCTTCATCATTTTATTTAGTTGTGGCCACAACTTACTATTGTTATTTATTATTGCTTTTTATTAAACTAGCTTATATTATCCCTTTCTATGTTTGTTTTTTATTATACATATTGATATATATCTAATTTTACGATACATTGTATTATACATATTGAGATATTTTTATTTAAACTCTTTTAGCTATTGTTGGTTCTCTCAGCTGTTTACACAGCGCCTCTCTTACACCCAAGTTTTTGTTTTCTTTAGTGGACTGAGTAGGGAGATATCAGTCTTATTTAGAGAGGCTAAGAGGGTTAGACTTAGTCCAGACTCTTGTTTTTTTAAAAAACTCTAAATACCAGCGCTAGAATTCTGAAAATAACTCATGTTTTTCTGCGTTAGACCCAGCTATGACAAATAGATCAAGAAATGCCTATTTCCCTATGGTGGACTTATGGAGTTTACTTATGGGAAATTCACAACAACATTAAATTGTATGATACTTTTACATTACATCAACTACAAATCAACATCACTAGTAACAAACATTTTCAACAATTACATCACATTTAAACGGACACAAAAATAATTGGAACATTTCAGGATTCACAAACAGTAGACAATGGGAAACACCTCTCATTTACCTTTATTATTGCATTTCATTTATTCAACTCATATGCTTGCAGCAACAGCATATCTAAATAGGCTTAACACATGATCATTCATGGATGCACATACTTTACTTTTACACCATTCACTCATACATGTGCATTCAAATGATGGGGGGAAAACACATTACATTCTCTCTAGGAATCAGGAAACAGAAAATAGGGATTTTACTGTACCTTTAACATCAAGATTCACTCAGAATAAACCATTAGGAATTACGTACAATAAGAACATCATTAGAACAGATTACAGCTGTCACTTTATGGGAAGGAGCAACAATGCGAGACCGCTTTAGAGAAGTCAGCATATGTGGGACACAATCACAATATATACGTATATGTACATAACACGCATCACCCATCACGCAACCACAAAGCACACATTTAGATTTTATTCAGCACACAATAACAATGTAGTCAAATACAACAACACAATGAGGATTTCATAACTACACAGGCAGGTTAATAATATGATGACCTCATTAGAAGATTCAACCATACACATTATAGCTTTAGGACTGTACCGCCCCTTTCAGAACTTTAGCATTCAATACTACAATACAACATATACGTAAACAACAGTTTGGAACATCATTATTATGGCGATTTTAATGGGACGCGTAATAAATATTGACATCTCGCCAATCACTTATATATACAATACTACAGATGACAGCCGGAAGTTCAGAATTATTAGTGCGATTTTAAAGGGACGCGTACAATATTTACATCTCGCAAATCACTTATATATACAATACTACAGATGACAGCCGGAAGTTCTTCAGTATTAGTGCGATTTTAAAGGGACGCATACAATATTGACATCTCACCAATCACTTATATCTACAATACTACAGATGGCAGCCGGAAGATCTTCAGTATTATTGTGATTTTAAAGGGACCCGTACAATATTGACATCTCGCTAATCACTTATATATACAATACTACAGATGACAGCCGGAAGTTCTTCAGTATTAGTGCGAGTTTAAAGGGACGCGTACAATATTGACATCTCGCTAATCACTTATATATACAATACTACAGATGACAGCTGTTACTTTATCGTTTACAAACAATATTGCAGCAACATTGATCGATCAGATTCTATCCATATTATACACAACTATGCACTTTCATTCATGTTAGCCTGGATGATCAAACATTACAAACATGCACTGTATGTGTGATATTTTACACTTTCACATTGAGATTCATTGGGGGAAAACAACATTTCAGCAAACACCCTCTTTGAAAGCATTCGCGCCGCATACAAACAAGTGTACTATACAATCAGCAATCATTACAAACTCACTACCATTGGACTAATTGCACTATAAATCCCCCAAACAACATGGCCAAAGCATCCATGGTGATCGACATTGTATCAATTCGCTTCTTTGTTTTTGCATACCTTGTTATTCCTTGCGCTGTGTTTGCTCTGCTGTTTGGCTTCGTGCTGCTAAGCTTGGCAAATATGGATGACGATGATCTGGTAGACGCTGCTGGTGGTGCTGTTGCCCGAGTAGCGGTTGATAGAATCAGGCAGCCTCGGCGACTCCGAGTGAGACAAAGGGCTCGTCTGGTTCGAGGTCCTCGTGTATACAGGGTAAGACCCACCTTGGAAAACATGAGCGATTTCGAGGTTTATGACAAGTATAGGCTCAATCGCGAACAGCTCATTGGCCTTTACGATGTTCTTAGACCTCATCTGGAGCCACGTATACGAATAAAGACTGCTGTCCCTGGCATCACTAAGATGCTAAGTTGTCTATACGTCCTGGCCTCTGGGAGTTTTCAATCAGGAGAGATGTACATGCATGGCCTGTCTCAAGGTACATTCTCTGTGGTGTTTGATCACTTTCTGGACGCTATGGTACGTATCAGTAAGCATTACATAGGATTCCCTCAGAATGATGGTGATTGGAGGCGCCTGAAGAGGGAATTCTTTGCTATTGCTGAATTGCCCAATGTCTTGTGAGCGATTGATTATACCCACATTGCGCTGCGTGCTCCAGCTGATGACTTGCCCTTCCGAAATCGCAAACATTTCCATAGCCTCAACGTGCAGTATGTTTGTGACGCACGTATGAGGATTATGCAGGTGTGTGCGAATTTCGGCGGGGCTTGTCATGATGCCCGCATCCTCTCTCTGTCCTCCCTGTGGCGGCAGTTTGAGGAAAGACAATTTCCCCCGGGTATCTCGTTGGTGAGTATTTGTGCACAACATGGTTAATTAGTTAGACAATTGCCACTGTACTCTTAAACTGTTAGTGTAATGTGTAGCTATCGGATGCAATTTAACCCTTTCTTTATCTTTCCTCAAATGTCTAGTTTTAGCTCAAAACAGATATGTAGCATGTCTTACCTTAAATGCTCAGATAGCGAATGCAATTTAACCATGTCATTGTCTCTTTCCGCAAATGTCTAGTTTTAGCTCAAAGCAGATATGTAGCATGTTTTAGCTTAAATTGGCAGCTTGAAAATGCAATTTAACCATTTAGTTTGTATTTTATCAAAGGTCTGGTTTATGCGAAATACGCATATGTAGCATGTCTTAGCTGAAATGGGAAGATAGCAAATGCAATTTAACCATGTCATTGTCTCTTTACGCAAATATCTAGTTTTAGCTCAAAGCAGATATGTAGCATGTTTTAGCTTAAATGGGCATCTTGAAAATGCAATTTAACCATTTAGTTTGTATTTTATCAATGGTCTGGTTTATTTGAAATACGCATATGTAGCATGTGTTAGCTGAAATGGGCAGATAGAGAATAAGATTGAACTAGATTATTATTTTTAAATTTAAACATTTGTTATTGGATTATCGTGTACACAAATAAATTTGTTTAATATAATTTCATTTTTGTGGATTAAATTTTAATTTTGTTCTGTTCATAATTTATAGGTGATTCTGGTTACATGAGCCGGCCTTGGCTCATTACGCCGTTACGTAACCCTACTGATGAGGCTCAGGAGCCCTACAATAGGGCGCACAAGAGAACTAGGGCTGTATTCGAGAGGATGTTTGGGCTCCTCAAAATGAGATTCAGATGCCTTGACAGGTCGGGAGGAGCCCTCCAGTACAGCCCTCAGAAGGTGACAAAGATCGTTATAGCCTGCAGCGTCCTGCATAATATTGCACAGCAGGCTGGGATGCTGCAGGCCATCCAGGCACCCCGAAACCTCCTCAGAGATGAGGAGGACGACCCTGTTCTAGAGGGGCCATTCCGGGATGAGGGGCTCAATGTCAGAGCAGACATCAGCAACCGCCACTTCAGACGGTAAATAATAGAAGTTAGATTGGAGTATTGTCAATAGATGTGAACTCTAGGGAAATGACAAGTAGAGAATTGTGCAAACATGTTAGGATTGTTCATCAAATGATACATTTTTTTACATTTATTAATATAGGTGATGCTCTGGTCATTGGGTCCTGTAGCGAGTCTTTGCCACCTGGTTTTTAAAGACAACATCAGCTGGTAAGTATAAATGTATGGGCTGTGGCTGGCAGGAATTTTACACAAAACTACATCATATGGCATACATTTTAAAAACTAGTATTTAGTTTACACATTACTTAAAATTTAAATACTCAGAAAGGGATCCTCTAGCATGACTATCCTCTAGAATGACTATGGTTCAAAGTCAGATTCAAAGTCACACATTAGAGGTTCGTTCTGCTCAATATGACTCATCTTCACACTTGATTGATAGAACATAACACAAGATGCTATGCACGCTTAGTAAGCTAGTGACAGAACGTTTTTCAGAAATGGGGGGTGGGAGAGGGGTACAGAACTGATTCACACACTTGTAATAATATTTTTAATCACACTTTTTCTGCCATTAGGGAGATGACTTCATCTAAAGACTGAAAGTGAAGAATTCGAAGACTGAAAGTGAAGAATTCGAAGACTGAAAGTGAAGAATTCCCAGACTGAAAGTGAAGAATCCAAGATTGAAAGTGAAGAATACCAATGGGATCATGTCTGGCATTGTCTTTCAAATGTGCTGACCTTGAAAACCATACAAAGACATGTTCACATGGTAAGTGGCAACTATTTGATGGATTAAGGCTGTGGAGGCATCCTATTGGAGACACTTAGATTATTTTTTTTATTTTTAGATGGTATTTCAGTCCTCTATTTTGGAAATGATGAATAAGATACCTATTGAAGATAAACTTTTTCTAGAGAATTGACTTTCAAAGACCATGCATAATCCAGGTTGCCCAATGCATGCTAGTTAAGAATCACAGGAAGAAGAATGTAAAATATTTTGAAAAGATACATGTCCTATATTAGAATATTTGTAGCTTACATACATTACCCCTACTTTGTGATACAGAAGAATCCAATTATGAACAATCAGACAAAGGAATACATATTATAGTTGATATAGAGGTATTTGAATGGACATGAAATATTACATTTATGTTCAGCATACATATATGTATTTTTAATTATTTAAATGTTATATGCATTATTTGATATAATTGGAATTGCTGATATTTAAATGTAATATTGATTACACAATGTAATGGTATTTTAAATGATGGATAGGTATAGATTTCAGGTTTGTTTTTTAGATTCCAAAATATCTTTATAAAATTTTGCACAAAGTTAGAGCATAAACACAAGATTATTTTAAATTTATTTTATTTAATGAATATTTTACGACATGTGTGTATTAAATAACCAATGTTTTTTTTATATATCTTTTTTTCAGATTTTCATCTGTGATGAATTACACTTGTTCTATTTTTTTTTTATAAAAAAAATAAAAAAAACAATTCTATTAAAAATTTCGAATAATAAACCTTTTATTTTTTTATTAAAGACCATCTTTTTAACAGATTATAATAAATATCCATATAATCTGTCAATAAAAAATAATTTGACTCCCATGACTGGTAGTTGTCTGTTTGACAAGCACATGCATAATATCAAATTAGGCATCATGTATTGAATTCATTTTTGAAAATCCACTTATTCAGAGAATGTTAAAGTCAAGTAGCTTTTATAAATTAATTTGGGAGTGAAATCCATTGATGCTTTTATTGTGTAATTTATAGATGTTAAAATTTTAAAATATTTTCGGATATGTAGTCATAATTCGACATAACAACTTTGTTATTTTCACTTTTAAGAAGGGAAAGTGGTTCACTTACATTAAAGTGACAGTGTGGTTGAATTTTAAATTTGTTTTAAAAGATCTTGGGGCCTAGTTATCAAGCCGTCAACCTCAAATACGCTGGAATTCCGCAGCGTATTTGTGGCGAGGCTGATACGCCTTAGTTATCAAAGGCTCGAGACCGGCAAAAGTAGAATTTTGTGACGTAAACTTCGATCCGCCGGACTCAGTCCGACACAGATCGATTCTTACGTCACTCCAGATGTTCCGCACACAAGTGCGGCACATTCTCACTACTTTTGCTAGTTATCAAAAAACTAGCATGTACGCTCGGCACTTTTACGGCCCAGCGTATCTGGTTTTCAATCCGCCACCCCTGGAGGCGGAGGATCCCATAGGAATCAATGGGAGTCTGACCATAGCGAAAGTACAAGTTCGCTGCTGACAGACATCCCATTCATTCCTATGGGAGCTGTCTACACCTAACACCCTAACATGTACCCCGAGTCTAAACACCCCTAATCTGCCCCCCCTACACCGCCGCAACTAAATAAAGTTATTACCCCCTAAACCGCTGCTCCCGGAGCCCACCGCAACTATAATAAGTGTATTAACCCCTAAACCGCCGCTCCCTGAACCCACCGCAAGCTACTCTATACATATTAACCCCTAAACCGCCGCTCCCGGAGCCCACCGCAACTATAATAAGTGTATTAACCCCTAAACCGCCGCTCCCTGAACCCGCCGCAACCTATATTAAATGTATTAACCCCTATCCTGCCCCCCCTACACCGTCTCCACCTATAATAAATTTAATAACCCCTAATCTGCCCCCCCTACACCGTCGCCATCTATAATACATTTATTAACCCCTATCCTGCCCCCCACTACGCCGCCGCCACTGTAATAAAATTATTAACCCCTAAACCTAAGTCTAACACTAACCCTAACGCCCCCCTAACTTAAATATTAATTAAATAATTCAAAATAATATTTATCTTATTAACTAAATGAATCCTATTTAAAACTAAATACTTACCTATAAAATAAACCCTAATATAGCTACAATATAAATAATAATTATATTGTAGCTATCTTAGGATTTATTTTTATTTTACAGGCAAATTTCAATTTATTTTAACTAGGTACAATAGCTATTAAATAGTTATTAACTATTTAATAGCTTACCTAGCTAAAATAAACTGAAATTTACCTGTAAAATAAAAACTAACCTAAGTTACAATTACAACTAACACTACACTATACTTTAATACATTTTTCCTATTTAAAACTAAATACTTACCTGTAAAATAAACCCTAAGATAGCTACAATATAATTGATCATTACATTGTAGCTATTTTAGGATTTATATTTATTTTACAGGTAACTTTGTATTTATTTTAGCTAGTTAGAATAGTTCTTAAATAGTTATTAACTATTTAATAACTACCTAGCTAAAAGAAATACAAAATTACCTGTAAAATAAATCCTAACCTAAGTTACAATTAAACCTAATACTACACTATCATTAAATTAATTAAATAAACTACCTACAAATAACTACAATTAAATACAATTACATAAACTAACTAAAGTACAAAAAATAAAAAAAGCTAAGTTACAAAAAATAAAAAAATAAGTTACAAACATGTTAAAAATATTACAACAATTTTAAGCTACTTACACCTAATCTAAGCCCCCTAATAAAATAACAAACCCCCCCAAAATAAAAAAATGCCCTACCCTATTCTAAATTAAATAAATTTCAAAGCTCTTTTACCTTACCAGCCCTTAAAAGGGCCATTTGTGGGGGCATGCCCCAAAGAAAACAGCTCTTTTGCCTGTAAAAGAAAAATACAACCCCCCCCAACATTAAAACCCACCACCCACATACCCCTAATCTAACCCAAACCCCCGTTACAAAAACCTAACACTAAGCCCCTGAAGATCATCCTACCTTGTCTTCACTCAGCCGAGCAGCGATGGAACCGAAGTGGACATCCAGAGCGGAAGAAGTTAATCCTCCAAGCGGCGCTGAAGAAATCTTCCATCCGATGAAGTCATCATCCAGGCGGCGCTGAAGAAAAGTCTTCGATCCGGCCGATGTCATCTTCAAAGAGGCGCTGAAGAGATCTTCTATCCGGGCGATGTCATCTTCCAAGCCGGGTCTTGAATCTTCCTCCCGCCGACGCGGAACCTCCTTCTTCACCGACGGACTACGACGAATGAAGGCTCCTTTAAGGGACATCATCCAAGATGGCGTCCCCTCAATTCCGATTGGCTGATAGGATTCTATCAGCCAATCGGAATTAAGGTAGGAAAAATCTGATTGGCTGATGGAATCAGCCAATCAGATTGAGCTTGCATTCTATTGGCTGATCGGATCAGCCAATAGAATGCGAGCTCAATCTGATTGGCTGATTGGATCAGCCAATCGGATTGAACTTGAATCTGATTGGCTGATTCCATCAGCCAATCAGATTTTTCCTACCTTAATTCCGATTGGCTGATAGAATCCTATCAGCCAATCGGAATTGAGGGGACGCCATCTTGGATGACGTCCCTTAAAGGAGCCTTCATTCGTCGTAGTCCGTCGGTGAAGAAGGAGGTTCCGCATCGGCGGGAGGAAGATTCAAGACCCGGCTTGGAAGATGACATCACCCTGATAGAAGATCTCTTCAGCGCCTCTTTGAAGATGACATCGGCCGGATCGAAGACTTTTCTTCAGCGCCGCCTGGATGATGACTTCATCGGATGGAAGATTTCTTCAGCGCCGCTTGGAGGATTAACTTCTTCCGCTCCGGATGTCCACTTCGGTTCCATCGCTGCTCGGCTGAGTGAAGACGACTCAAGGTAGGATGATCTTCAGGGGATTAGTGTTAGGTTTTTGTAAGGGGGGTTTGGGTTAGATTAGGGGTATGTGGGTGGTGTGTTTTAATGTTGGGGGGGGGGTTGTATTTTCCTTTTACAGGCAAAAGAGCTGTTTTCTTTGGGGCATGCCCCCACAAAAGGCCCTTTTAAGGGCTGGTAAGGTAAAAGAGCTTTGAAATTTATTTAATTTAGAATAGGGTAGGGCATTTTTTTATTTTGGGGGGTTTGTTATTTTATTAGGGGGCTTAGATTAGGTGTAAGTAGCTTAAAATTGTTGTAATATTTTTAACATGTTTGTAACTTATTTTTTTATTTTTTGTAACTTAGCTTTTTTTATTTTTTGTACTTTAGTTAGTTTATGTAATTGTATTTAATTGTAGTTATTTGTAGGTAGTTTATTTAATTAATTTAATGATAGTGTAGTATTAGGTTTAATTGTAACTTAGGTTAGGATTTATTTTACAGGTAATTTTGTATTTTTTTTAGCTAGGTAGTTATTAAATAGTTAATAACTATTTAATAACTATTCTAACTAGCTAAAATAAATACAAAGTTACCTGTAAAATAAATATAAATCCTAAGATAGCTACAATATAATTATTAATTATTAATTATATTGTAGCTATCTTAGGGTTTATTTTACAGGTAAGTATTTATTTTTAAATAGGAATAATTTATTAAAGTATAGTGTAGTGTTAGGTGTAATTGTAACTTAGGTTAGTTTTTATTTTACAGCTAAATTTCAGTTTATTTTAGCTAGGTAAGCTATTAAATAGTTAATAACTTTTTAATAGCTATTGTACCTAGTTAAAATAAATTGAAATTTGCCTGTAAAATAAAAATAAATCCTAAGATAGCTAGAATATAATTATTATTTATATTGTAGCTATATTAGGGTTTATTTTATAGGTAAGTATTTAGTTTTAAATAGGATTCATTTAGTTAATAAGATAAATATTATTTACATTTATTTAATTAATATTTAAGTTAGGGGGGCGTTAGGGTTAGGGTTAGACTTAGGTTTAGGGGTTAATAATTTTATTACAGTGGCGGCGGCGTAGTGGGGGGCAGGATAGGGGTTAATAAATTTATTATAGGGGGCGACTGTGTAGGGGAGGCAGATTAGGGGTTAATAGGTTTAATATAGGTTGCGGCGGGTTCAGGGAGCAGCGGTTTAGGGGTTAAACTATTTATTTAGTTGCGGAGAGGTGCGGGATCAGCAGGATAGGGGTTAATAACTTTATTACAGAGGGCGACGGTGTAGGGGGGGGCAGGATAGTGGTTACTAGGTATACTGTAGGTGGCAGCGGTGTCCGGGAGCGGCGGTTTAGGGGTTAATACATTTCTAAGAGTTGCGGCAGGGTCTAGGAGCGGCGGTTTAGGGGTTAATACATTTATGAGACTTGCGGCGGGGTCTAGGAGCGGCGGTTTAGGGGTTAGTCACTTTATTTAGTTGCGGGGGGGCTCCGGGGGCGCCGGTATAGGGGTTAGAGCAGTGTAGTTTAGTGTGAGTGCTTAGTGACAGGCTAGCAATAAAGCTGGGAAAAAGCCGAAGAGCAGCGAGATCGGATGAGTGATAACTGTCACAGTCCGCTGCTCATCGCCCCGCGGCTTTTTGACAGCTTTGTTTGATAACTTAGGCGTATTTTTTCAGGTCCGCGGCGGCGATGTGAGGCGAGCTTAGGCGGGCGTATTGGGCCGGCGAAGGCAGGAAAGTAGACGGCTTGATAACTACCCCCCCTTGTATCTTCCTTAGGTATACAAAAAACATTATTTTCATAAATCTAGCTTTAAAAATAATGAAAATGGTAAGTCAGTTAACTTCATATTTCGCACAAGCTAGTTATTGGATGCCATATTGATTGATTTTCTGTTCTTTAACATTTATAAACAGATTTTCCAAGTTACGGACATTATAACCAGAAATTGCGCATTCTGAAATGTTGCATGGGAAACGTATCTTGCAACACGATATTCGCATCTTTAAACATTCTAGACGAATGTCACGCAATAGTACACAATCAATGTGCATTATAAATACATTTAATAGAGCAATGTCAATGCTTCACAATAAGTCACGAAATTGATTTAATGAACAATAAATACATACAATGTTAAATGTGTATTAATCCAACGTATTTGTATTAAAGAAACAGAACAATATTAAACCGAGAAATGTCTACAACATTTAATAATGTGACAGTATTAGATTTTAACGAGAATTTAAACATTAATATTTAACGGATCACGTATATTAAATCTGCGTCACACATATCCGCATGACAGGCCCATGAGTTACAAATACGTTGTCTACATGAAAAAGTGAAGTAACAGCACCACCAGGAGGTATGTGTATGGAAGTTACTAAGATATGAAACATTAAGGAACGGCCAATCAGAGTTCATCACACAAACACAACTTGAGTCAGGATGGTCTCACAGACATTCTAACAATATTTCAAAGTTTTATCCAATCAGATGTACAGATAACATGTCCCATGGTGCATCTCATGTTTACTTCACCATATAAAAGTACATTACACCTTGCCATTTTTGTCAGTTCTCTAATGCCTGCAGGCAGTATATATTATATCACTACATATATTCTACAACCCAGCAGACATGACACCTCCCAGGTTTACCAAGCAGGAGAGTGTTGCACTGGTCCACGCCGTCCAGGACTTTTATCCGCAGCTGTTTGGGAACAAGAGGAGGTCGACAGATGCGCATGTTAAGAAGGCCCTCTGGGCATCTATCACCAAAGCGGTTCAATTGGTGTTGGGCGTCCAGAGGAGCCAGGATCAGATCATGCGGAGATTCGAATATATGAGGTTGCGATTGTCCAAAAAAGTCGATCTCATAAGGGAGTGGGTACAAGCCTGTAAAAGAGGGGGCAAAAAAAAACTTTAAATCATTTTGCTAGTGTAATCTAATTTTATTTTCTATTAGGCCTGTGTGTATCTGACTTACAGAGCCTACTGTGGTTAATTGCTGCCCTACCAAGGCTAGCAGCCGGCCCACGACTCATATGTGCTTAACCTTTTCCTTTAAATTAAAAAAAAAAAAATCTTCAAATCAGTTTGCTTGTGTAATCTAATTTTATTTTCTATCAGGCCTGTGTGTATCTGACTTACAGAGCCTACTGTGGTTAATTGATGCCCTACCAAGGCTAGCAGCCACGACTCATATGTGCTTAACCTTTTTCTTTAAATTAAAAAAAAAAAAACCTTTAAATCATTTTGCTAGTGTAATCTATTTTTATTTTCTATCAGGCCTGTGTGTTTTGCTGACTTACAAAGCATACTGTGTTTAATTGCTGCCCTCCCTAGTCTATCAGCCACGACTCATATGTGCTTAACCTTTTTTTAAATTCCAAAAAAAAAACCTTTAAATTATTTTGCTAGTGTAATCTAATTTAATTTTCTATCAGGCCTGTGTCTTTCTCACTTACACAGGATACTGTGGTAAATTGCTGCCCTACCTACCAGCCATGACTCATATCTGCTTTACATTATTTTAAAGTTAAAACATTTTTAAAATCATTTTGCTAGTGTAATTTAATTTCTTTTTCCATCAGGCCTGTGTGTTTCTGGCCCACATCATATAGTGTGACACAGATTAATATTTTTTTTTCCACCACATATCTGGTGTAACAACATTAGTGTAAATTTTATGTAAAAATTTATTTTTACATCAGTCTTCTTCTAGTGTTATTTAATTTTAGTTGCCAGGCCAGCCAGGCTGCCATTAGTGCCAGCCTGTGTGTCAGGCTGCCATCATATACTGTGCCTACTTCCATCCTCAGTGCCAGTCCACGACTCCTATCTGGTGTAACATAATATTAAATTTTGTA